>NW_009631030.1:10728-54550 GCF_000690535.1 Cariama cristata | reverse complement strand
CCTGCCACTGGCTGCTACAGGAGTAATTACAACCCTGCAGAAGGCTCCAGGCTGCCATTTCCGTTTCCATGGAAATAAATACTGAATTACTGAAAACAGAGCATGATGCTTTATGGATTTTGAGGTTTTTGATCATCTCAAAACCACCTTAACCCGTTTTTATTGGTGGTGGCTTTGTTTTAAGGGTGGCATGGGGGATAATGCTTACAGTGTGGAAATAGGCAGAGGGACCAAAAGGTGTTTTGAAGGAGTGAAAGAAGGCGGGGGGTGGGGGTGGGCAAGGGGGCTGGCTGATGCCACCGGTTTTCCACAGCATCCAGGTATCCAGGCTCGGAGAGAGGAGCCCATGGAGGCTTACTGGTCCTTGCCTGCAGCTCCGCAGCAGCCCCGGCTCAACACCACTGCCCCTGTGACCGTCTGTTCGCAGGGGCTCTGGGGCTGAAGCAAACCTCCTGCCCTTTTGGAGGGGTCACTATATACCCAGTGTTAGTGCTTAAATGCCTAGAACTGCAGATGGCCATTTCATAGGCGTTGAACTTCTAAATGAAGCTAGAATAAAAAGGAATTGATTTATGTTCTTCAAAAATGATGAATAGGGAGCAGAAGGGGGTGATCTGATACTAAACCCATCTCTCTGAATTGAAGGGACACAGATGTGCACAGACAGGTAACTTCACATTGTGCCCAATGACCCTGGGCTCAATTCTCATTGTAAGGTATGGCTGGGAATTTTTCATCACAACAATCAAAATGAAATACGTGGTTTGGGGAGGATACACACAAACCAAACATTTATTCTGAGGTCACCTTAACCTTCATCTCACTGTCTGACCTGTTACAGTGCCTCACAGGAGTTTCTGTCCTTACTTGTTTCTGCCCTAACTTGGGCTGCATCTTCCAAGTACCACCACAGCATCTCCGCAATGGGCTCACACTG
The DNA here is from genome assembly GCF_000690535.1 of Cariama cristata. Lineage (NCBI taxonomy): Eukaryota > Metazoa > Chordata > Aves > Cariamiformes > Cariamidae > Cariama > Cariama cristata. The sequence continues at coordinate 53,613 of NW_009631030.1, read as the reverse complement.
CAGTGAGTCAAGAAACGGAGTTCAGGAAAACCACTCGAACTGAAGAGACGAGAGGGGCAGATGGCAAGACATCAGTTCAGCGAATCATCTCTAATACTGACTTGAGCTAAAATCAAACATTTGATTCAGGACAGAAAGCCTAAATATCTTTTCTGCTAATACTTCTGAAACCAGTCTTTTTGTCAGGGAAACTTTCTACTTTGTGAGAAATGTCAGCCTTTGGACACAGTGTCCTAATTCAGCTGCAAAAATAAATGTCAAAACAGTGAATTCCAGTTTTAAGTCAGCCGGCAAAATTTGGGTTGAAATGTTTCCTAGCTAAAAATCACAGGTCCCCAAAACTTATGAAACAATTCCAATTGCAGTGGTTAGCAGCTTTCATCCCTTTAGGTGAAAGGGCCACCAGACAGCGATGGGACCTGGTCTGTGTTGTAGCCCACCCACACTTGTATGCTCCTCTGATGTTTTACTTTCCACCTGATGGACAGGAATAGATGCTGAAAAGCCACAACCATGTATTACTATGTATTACTCGGCAGGTTTGACATGCATATATTTAGCTATATGTTTTCAAATCTAATATCTAAGGGAATTAGATGAAATTGGAAGTTTAACACAGGTATTTTGCACATTTAACAGGAATGGCACAGTGTACGGGACACTTCAGGCCCAGGAAAGAAGTGAAAGTCTGATTGTGGAGCCTGTGAATTCAGACAGTCTTGCAGGGACAGCCCGAGAGCCCAGCGCTTCCTCCAAAGCTGGAGGATGGAAGGGTGCAGCTCATCACAGATGTGGTCCGTACATCAGCTAACTGCCTCTGGATTAACTGAAGAGCACTGTACCAGCTTCTCTTCTCACTGTAGCTAAAAATCACTTTCAAACACAGCTTGAGAGAGAAAAGTAAATCACTGCCCTGCAGCTGAGGAAGAACAAGACAGGGAGAACACCACAGCCTGATTTGCAGAGATGCTGTTGCAATTCAGCCGTCGTGAAGGACAATGGGAAATATAGGGCTCGTGCCCAAGGAAACACCAACTGCAGCAAAGATCCAAGTTTGGAATTGCCCATCACTTACAGAAAATAGCTCCTATATGACTCTTACACAGTCACAGGTTAATTACAAAGCAGTAGAGCTAAACCCAAGCTTAGCCAACAGGTTGTGGACCAGAAATCCAAGACTCAAACACAGGTCCCTCCACAATATCCCTCGCACAGCTGAGGAGCTCGCTGCTGGAGCTGGAGATACTCAATTCCCACACTGACTTCAGTGGAGCAGAAACACCAAGCCACATAGTGTGTGTTATGCAAAAAACTTAAGCCTCTGTGTATTATTTAAAATGTTCTAGTCAGAGGTTGTGCTTAAGAACATCGTTATCTCCACAATCATTCTGCTACAACACCACTTCCCATCTTTGTTTCCTAAAAGCCTTTCCAATCGCATCAATCCTTTTTGCTGTTGCTATCTCAGATCCTGCTATATCACCACTATCACATTAAGAATACACTTATCTCATACCACCTGGGGATATTGTATTAAAAAAAAAAAAATCCCTTTTGAAATCATCCTCCTTCTGCACAAACAAAATATTATTTCAGAAGTGAATGGAAATGCCATCCTAGTGATGTAATCATTATGCAATCAGTGAGTATGATGTAACAGGAGGCCACATAGAGAAAATTACTTTCTTCCAGACCACAGGAGAAGTTCAAGCAAGTGTTTGGGGCTCTTAGCACCATTCCTTCTCATGCTTTAGGAGAACAATAATTAGGCAAACTCTTCGTGCCTCTTGCCACCTTGCACCTCCTCTGGGGCAGTTTCACCCTGCACACCAAGGCAAGCGAGAGCATGTCAGACCAGCCAGCCCCTCTGCTCCCAGCGCACAGGAACAATGGGAAAAGCCGATCGGCTTTGCTTTTCTAAGCACAGGTGACTGACTGATAAACTGCATTAACTGCACTACACGGCCACTCCAGGAAGAATGATGGCATTCAGATAGCCTGCCAGGGGAAATGCTCCCTTTCCCAATTCCTCCCGTGCACAGCAGACAAGTGTAGGTCAAAAATAAGTGTAGCTTATACCAAGCCAAACTACCGCTGGGAAGTTCTTTGTTGCTCCCACATGAATTTGGGAGGTTTGCTGAGTCTCAGCACACAGCCCAGGGCTGGCATTGTTGTGGGCTGCTGAGCCAGGGTACGGTGGGCTCTGGCAGGAGTTGTCTATACGTTGCCTGAAGGAGGAAAGCAAATGTATTAATCACCCACATGTGCACAACTTGAGCCCATGTGGCGTTTCTGGGAATATGGTAATTTCAGCATATCCAGGAAAGTGCCAATGTTTTCCTTTTACTTAAAGCTTATTCATAAACAGAATATATAAAATATTTTGTTCTTACGAAACAGGCAACAGAAGCTTCAATCAAATTATTAAGATTTAAGTTGTACTTCCAATTAACTCTGATGAGACACGAGTCGGACTAACAGAGTCAGCGTGTCTTCACAGGGAGGTAAATGAGCACTGCTTACGCTGACTCTGATCGAAACGCAATCCGGAATGAAGCAAAACAGCACAATAGAAATAAATGACCATTTTTAGTAGTTATGGGGCCAGCACCCCAAAGCCCAATGGCTGTGCTCTTTGCTGCAAGTACGGCTGCAGGCTGAGGTGCTTACAAACCCACCTGGGAAGGGAACTCACTGCTGAGTTCAGGACAGGTTGGCAGAGCAGAAGTGTTTACAGAAGATGGCTCGTCAAACAGAGAGAGTCAGATCCAGCAAATGAAATTTATGAAAATGCAAAGAGGGGGAGAGAGAGGCTGGAAGGAAGCCCTGCAGAAGCATGTCCCAGCCCTGCCATGGCCATAGCACACACACACGCAAAGCAGGGAGCCGTTCCTCCCCTCCAGCTGCCCCTGGTCCTTTCCCACCCAGCACCCACCCGGGTTGCTGCAATGCTGCACACGCGATTCTTCTCTCTCCGGATGTCTCTGGTTTTAGTGCTGTAACGTTGGCGAGTGCCTCTGGCTCTCTAATTGGTGTCAGACTTCCCACATCAGAGATGCTGCCGGTGCAGAGCAGCTCAGCACAGTCCAAGGGGTTATGGCACGGGAGAGTTTCCAAGCCACGAAGGACAGTGCCCAGGGCTTGACTTGCATCTCCAGCCTGCAGCAATCCGGCACCCAGCTGCTGTTGTGGCTTTGAAATCTGCCCTGTGCAAACACCAAGAGCTTTTGGAGTAGGAAACAATTTGCTACTGAAGTTTAGGAGGGAAAGGGAAAAACCTTCTGGTTTAGGGCTGATGCCAATGCTTCAACATGAGAGATCAGGAGGAAGATTTTATGGGGGGAACGGGGCAGATTACAAAATCACTGCTCATTGCATATCGTTTTCTGCTCTCCCCTGCAGCTCTGCTGCAGAAAACACGCTAGCCAAGTGGCCTGCACCTTCAACTTTTGCCAGGAACCCTCCATACTTTTATTCTACAACAGACTGGCTGCAAGCTATGGCTGAGACCCTGCAGGAAGGAGTAGTTGTCAACAGCAATTTTAGTGCTTCATGACAAGATGGAAGTGCAGAGCAGCCGTCGCTGCTCTCCTAAGGGCTGCCGGTGGCCAGAGAGCTCCAGAGATCCCTCTGGTATAGCCCAGATGACCTGATCACAGAAATAAGGATCCCCACAGCAAAGCCTGCAGTTTCCCTGGGTGCTCACTGCGGCCTTCCCTGCAGCACCAAACGGGAGATGGAGCAGCAGCGACCTGCTCCCACATCCACTCCCCGCAGGGCAAGCTCCCACCCCACCGTGCTGGCACCGTGGCACCAGAATCACTTGCACTGTACCTCAGGAAAACACCAAACGGCTGAACGACTGCTAGCCTTGCAGCTTTTTGAACCGTGCCTTGTAAAAAGGGCTTTCCCTTCTGCATTGCTAATCCTCACTATCCAGGTATTAAAAACAGAGTAACTCCCGTGCTAATACTCGCTTTCAACAGAAATGACATCTTTCTCTAAAGCTTAAATTGCAGGTTTGCTGCCTCTAAGTATTAGAAAAGACTCAGAATTAAATCCTTCACTTTCAGAGTAAAACTAGGACCTACTGCAGGAAACAGGTTGCTCGATGCAACAGGGCAATTTGCAGGGAGCAGCCACTGGGTTCATGGTGCCAGCTAGAAAGGCTCTCATAAGCAGAGATCATACACAAAGCAGGGAAGCCATGATTAAATACTGTTTTCTGCATCACTGGGAACCACAAAGCAAGAGAGTAGGATCGCACACACGCTCACACAAAACCACCCTAGCTCCTTAGCCAAGCATAGGTCAAAGGAGCATGAGAGACACAGCGCTTGAGTTGGTTTAAGTTAAAAAAAAAACACCAAAAAACACAGAAAACCACTGCAGAACTGACTCAGCTCTCAACACATCACTGAAAACATTACGGTTTTGATTTTAAAGAAGTCCTCCAACAGAGGATGGAGGCACGAAATCTGGTTTGTAAACATAACTTATAAGGATCGATGCATTCCTTGCTGTTGTCTTTTTGCTATGAAGACGCCTTACTCAGGGACATTTATTATCCTTTCCCCACTCTGCTATTAAGCTCTGAGATGAAGAAGAACAAATGCAAGATAATTAAGCTCTTTACAGGAGAAAACACAGATCAAACAATTTTCTATGTCTTGAAAAGAATTGGAAATGTCTAGACAGAAGACAGACAGAATTGGTCTCGAATGTATTAATTTCATTAAGAAGTTGAAGCTCTGAATTATGGGGAAGAGACTGAGGTTTGCTTCTCCTCCGAAAACTTTCCACAGCATTACCTTACCCTCCCCGTGACGCTGACATGCTTTACGCGGTCTGTGATATTTATATCCGATAGCAGGGGACCATAATCTGGGTCACCAACAGCCTGGACAGCCACTGACAGCCTTCAGCAAGAGCTGCTGGAAACACAAGCAGCACTGCAGAGTCCCAGTTCCACACCTCTGGGGAACTGGCTCTTACTGGGTGAGAAAAAGAGAGAAATGGGAAAGGTTTCTATCTGGGAACTCATAGTGCAAGCAGAGCCACTCTGAGGTCATGGGGTTTGGGATGCTCTCTCCTTCCACCATGGGCATGCAGGGGTCACAGAGGCTCCCTCTATTTAAGGGGAACCCGTACAACACGAGTTTGCATAAGACATCCAGCCCAGGGGCATCAGAGCTTCAAGTACTAATAAGGTTATCACAGGCTGCAAGAATGGACTTCTGCCGTTCAGACTGGTGATGTGACAGAGGAAAGGCAAGCAAGTCGCAGCAAAACAGCCCACTTAGGCAACATCAAAGACCTGCTCATCTAGACACAGAGCTAGAGAAATAAAATTTTCCCATCTCAGTAACCCTATGGCATGAGTAAGAGAAGGAGGCCCACTTGGATAGCCAGAACAAAACTGGCAATGCAGAAGTCCCACCATGAACCAAAACTCTCTTCTTTGGTGAAAGTTCTCTCAAAACCAGTCTGGACAGACACAAAGTTTCCTGTTCATAATAGGAGTGTTTCCCATTGGCAACCCCTTCTCTGTGAAACCCTCTTCCATTCCCACCCAGCCTGGGAGAAGGACTTTACCTGACACGCGTTGTACAGAAGCTGATGCTCAAATTTCTTGATCCCCAAAATGTTCTGGAACATCTCGTAGAGCTGCTCCTTGCTGAGGATGAGCTCCGAGGCAGCGCTGGCCGTCATCCTGGCCTGCTGCTTGCGGGGATCCTCTTCCCCACGGTAAATAGCATCAAACTTTGCCATCCAAGAGCTCAGGACCGTCTCCTTGCTGAGGCCATCAATTTCTGGCAGGCTGCGCACCCTCTTCTCAATGTGCTTCTTGAAGACCTCCCGGGAGTCATTGGCTGAGCACCCTCCGCTCTGCACCATCCTAGCAACGCGGTCGCTTTTCAGGAATACCTGCAAAAAAAGGGTGACTTCAAATGGTGTCAGTTAAAAAAAAAAAAAAAAAAATCAAAAAATCCCCCTTAAGTACCACAAAACATGGTTTCACTGCTGGGAAGCCCGCTAACTGGCTGCCAGTACACATTCCAACTCCTCACTCAACAACCACATGTTGCCAGATGGACAGACGTTTCAGCTGTACTTCGGGAAGTGTAATGAAATCAGGTGAAGCTTCTGCTTTGCATCCGCTAAAATGGAACATTTTGATGCAATTAGGACTTCATGAGATGTTGTGGTCACACCTCACCGGATACATAAATGCCCTTTGGGAAAGCAGGATTATATTTTGCTCTACCAAATGTTTTAATAAGGAAGTTATCTCACAACTACATTCACTTAGCCAAGTTCTGCCCTGTTAGAGGGAGCCCAGTCATCCTACTCAAGTCAACAGCATTGCGCCGCATTTCTCCTGGTAGTCAGGTCCCTGGGAAACCTCTGACCAGTGCAGTGACCAGGCTTACATTAAGCTGCTATGCCGGAGGAGATCTTTGCAGACTGCTCTGTTGTCACAAGATGACAGGAATGACATTGTATTAACTAATTTAATGTTACCTTCAGTTAAATAACATGTGTGTCCCCACTTCTCCCATACCCTGGTCTTTCCAACCTGGGCAATCAGCACTGCAAGAGCACCATTAAAACATCCCAGGAAAGGACAAGGACAAACGGCGTGATCTTTGCAAACTGATGGGTAATCACCAAGGCAACTCAGATCACTAAAAGGTGGCATGGCCACAGGTGGATGAGGCCAAATCCTCTCGCGCTCCAGCTCTGCTGAAGCAGCCCAGGATGGTTCAGCATGGCTTGAGGCTGCCCAGGAAGGCTCTGCAGAGAGAGCAGCCTGCAAGGTGCAGGACACCGACAGGAGGAGGAAGGGAGAAGGCGTTTGATGAAGATGTTCTTCCTATTGCAAGAGCGGCAGAAGTGTCAAAACAAACTCCTGCAGAGCAGGAGGTGCCATGGGAGCAACGCAGAGCTGAAAGGTGAGAGAGGGACAGGGGGATATTGTATTGGCTCTCCTCTCCCAAGCCCTGAACACAGGAGAGCAATCGTTGCCCTGTAAGAACTGCTGTTTTATTAATGATGCTGAGAATTGATGAATACAGCAGGCTGGGAAGAAGCTGTGCCAGCATAGGGGTGTATCTGTCAGCTCTCAATAATTAAAGAGCTTGAGGATGACCTAAGGATATGGTAGATTTTTTTTTTATACCACTCAGCAACATGGCACTCCATGTTCTGATGCTTGATGGCACAGGCATCTGTCAGCAGTGGTAGTGGGTTTTGCCCCAGGACCAGCCCAAAAATACTGCTGAGGAAGAGCTGGGCTGTTTCCTTCCAACATCACTGTGCTGGGGAGCACTCCCTGCAGATGAGACAGGCAGGATGCCACCAGCAGCCTCTTCAGTCCACGCTGAAACAATACTAGCAAACACTTCATTTCCTTGCAGAGCTTAAACATGAGTGATAACATCCTGGGGGTGTGTGGGTGCTTTTAAGTAATAGGTGAGAGCTACCAAAATCAAAGCTCCCAATGCAGACGAGGAAGTCCCCAGCACACTAAACGTTGGAAACAGTGGGAGGTCATGACAAACAGCCCCACAGCAGCTCCCTTAGCAGCACCCTCAGCTTTCCACATCTCCTCTCTAATCATCCACTCCAGGCACCTTTGGCCTGATCCAATGCGACAGCGCTAACAACTTCTCACACCTGCCAGCACCAGTGGCTGTGGGTATCTGTGGGCCTCACCCCTGCCAGCACCAGTGGCTGTGGTTATCTGTGGTCCTCACCCCAGTCAGAGGGGTGACAGCAGTGCAAGCAGAGGGATCTGACTCCCCATCTCCCTTCAGACCCAATTTATCCTCCCCAAGTGCGAAGCAGCGGCCAGCTGAAGAAAGGAGGGCTGCGGCTGGCAGAGAGGAGGCAGGTACAGGGGAGTGCCAGTCAGACACAAAGCAGCAGAAAAAGACCGTGAAATAGGAAGATAAAAAAGATAAAAGAGGTGTTTTGTCCTGCAGAGCAAGCTGCTTTCTTTAGAAAGCACCAGGTGAATCGCCGGGCTGTAAGAGTGCCTAGTAGGACTGCCAGGAGTCAAGAATTGCTGGAGCAAAATCCTAGTGTGGGTGCAATACACTGGTACCTGCAGAAGAGAACTGACCTCCGTGAGCTGGGTCAGGCATCTCCTCCCATGTCCACAGATGAGCCCCCCACACCATGTGTGGCCCCAGCTCCATCTGCCCATAGCGGAGTTGAAATGGGTCTAATGGAGCATTTCTATAATACTCCCTGAAGGGACTGCTGCATAAAGCGCTGGTTGACAGATGAAGCTTTACTCATTAGAAGTAAAAGGATGTGAGAAAAGCTCTCCTGGAGGGTCTGTTAAAGTGAGCTGGGCCTGTCTCGCACACATGGGTCTGCAGTATTCCGGCAGCAACAGCAGCACTTTGCAGACCAGCGGCTGAGCCTGCTCAGATCACTCAATCTTTTAATTTGATAGCAGCCTGTGAACTAGTCTAAGATTGACAATCACGCACTTACCCCTTGACAGCAGACTTGACAGCAGAATGTGGCCATGCAAACAGGTTCAGGACAAGAGCAAATGCATTCCTGACCTACAATGCCAGCTCTACTTCTTTCTTTCTCCAGAAAAAAAAAAAAAAATTCCCTAGGTAATGAACCTATTCTGCACTGTTAGTAAACGGAGCCCTCAGAAACACCAGTCATGTCCTGCACAGAGATGGCCAATTTCAGCTCAGAAAAAAACCCAAATTTTAGTATTTTCCAAGCCATCATGCAGCTTTATAAGTCAGTATCTAAACACCGATTTCTAGATAGTGTCCATCCAAGGGACGGTTAATCGCACAAAACTCTAAGATTTGCAGGAGCTGAGATAAGCAGGATCTGCTGTGACTGCACCATGGCTCGACCAAGGGTGGGCACCTCTTTGCAGAGGAGTGAGGAAGGAGAGCACCATCAGCAGGGAACGCTGCTCAGGCACTGAGATGGGGCAGAGGCTTTGCCTTGTGCCACCACAGATGGTGCTGAAGAAGAGACGCGCAGCCATGCTACAGCTGCACAGGAGCTGAAAGTACACCACCGTAAATTAAAGGAGACCACGGTTAAAAAGAAGAGCAAGAAAATCGTGCTAAAGGACACTGAGCGATGCATTATGCTTTTTGTGGCCTATTTTAAGTAGGACAGAGCCAGTGGAGCGTCCAGTTGAACTGAAGACACAGGGCTTGCAGACATCTAGTGCTGATCAACTGTTCTTTGTAAGTTTGATCACTTGGGGTAATTATACAGCACAGGACTTCTGGAGCTGGTCAGGACAGACTTTCAGCCAGACCCACCAGTGAAACAGGCATATATTTTGCCTGGTTTTAAGCAGCTTCCTTTTCCTGCCCAATAGTCTTATCTGAACAGATTACGCTGCTCTTACATCCCAAACTGCAGCTCACGCCATCTTGAAAACTTTCTCAGAGCATCTGTTTGGTGAAGCTGTGATAAACTGATGATCCCTTGGCAATTTCTTCTCTGATAAGAGATGTAAATTACTCTCAGCTTCCTTCCTGTACACGGAATGATGGAGCAGTAACTACTAGGCTGGTTTAATAGAGTTAATCCAGTGATAATTTGTGCTTTCTTTACACAGAAGCAGCTGCTATCATTTTTTATAGAGTTAAAATTCTCTTCAGCTTTAGTATCTGATTTTGGTCCCCTCTTAGATTCCACTTCCAGAGAAATATTTTATGTAGGCAATTCAAAATCTTCACCTTTAATGACAGAATAGCTCTAGGGAGAAAGAAATGGGTTGCAGAAAGGCTAGCAAAAAAACAAGCAACACTCCTCATACAAATTACAAGCGCTGATCTCCTTCAAAAACAGAAGCTCTTTCCTTCTAAGAAAAGATGTGAAAGGCAGCATTAAGAGCTGCATACAAAGAGGTGCAAAAAGACAGACATGCATAATTATTCTTTTGCACAGTTATGAATGATGCTTCATGTTCTTTGGTATCATCTAGTTTTGTAGATGTACATCCTCCTCCCTCCCCCTTTGCTTTACAGCACTTGTCATACCAAAGAGAAAAGACAGACTCTTGCTGAAAATCCCAAAGTCAATTAGACATGAGGCAAAAGCTTCAGCAAGAACTGAATGTGCTGCCCAGTTTTCTCTCGGTATTTTTCACAGGGAGCATGTGACATTTATTTTATATTGTGCCATCTTCCCTGTTTTAGAGTACACTGTTTGAAAGTATCAGCTTCAAGGAAGGGTGATCTTCCCCATAAACAACCTATAGGATACACCATGGTGTAGGGGTTGCCATATGGTTGCATGTTCAAACCCTGACCCTCACAAACCTTGTGATGTACCAGACATCAGAAGCTTTGTACTCATCTTTGTTTTGTGCTGTTTGATAAAGGACGATCCATTAGTTCAGAATTTGACCCTGTCTGTGAATAGGGGTGAGAACAGGGATTCATATGAACATTGTATTGTCTCTCCTTACCTCATAGTAGCTCTGGACAGCATTTATAAATGCTTCATCTGCCACAATCTGGGTTTCTCCATTGAGAAAGGCCTGGAAACGATCTTTGATTGTCTGAAGCTGCTGCTTACTTATCTGCAAAACATACCAGAAGGAGAAAATCAGTCAAGAAAGGTTTACATATGAGGGAAAAAACTCACTAGTTCTTCTGCAACATCTTATTGGGGTGCTCATCATGAGCACTTCTGCTCTCCTTTGGGGACAGCAGCAATAGATGAGGAATCAGCCACATATGGGTACACACACATTCACTCTTCACCCTGGCAAGTTCATTTAAGCATCATGAGCACCTAAAGTCATCCTGAACATCATTTCTAAACAACTCTGCCACCACAAAACGCACGCAAGACTTCTACCACTTCAGGTATATCTAAGTCAAAAGCAAGCTGCTGTGTGCATGCTTGGAAGAGAGTGTTTCAGTGCAATCCCTTCCCCATTTAGCCTCTCCTCCCCTTCAGAAGATGAGGTTTCATCACCGAACGGGAAGCCTTGCGAGTTGGCTGTTGAAGACGACACTCATCAGCATTCCTGGGCCCTGGTCTTTCCTTGTTTGCTTGTTTGTTTATTTTTTTTTCCCTGCTCATTTCTTTTGGTTTGTCACATAAAAAACACCAGTCAGGATCAGTGATGAAAGAATTTAATATCATTTAATGTCAAAGAAATCATACAAGGGCAAACCTGTTCTTACCCTAGCAAGGACTTTCTCTGCTGTCTCTTTGCTGCTCAAAACAGTTTCTGTCCAGCATACAGCTAGTATAACTTACAAGACGTTTCTAATTTTGGCAGGATGACATCAACAGAAAGTTTACAAGGGTTTATTCCAGTCTTGTAAGATAACATGCCATTATTTTGCCAATTTATCTGTCAGTTTAAAAACAGATATAGCAAAAAAACCTCCACCTCTTCAGCTTGTAGTGCAGACAAAGTCACAGCAGGCACATAAGTCATGTACCAGCAGTGCCAGCATAACATCTTAAGCTGCAGATAACACACATGCTGAAGGGCTACAGGGATTTAAATGTAGTTGTGCCTGGTTTACCACAGGGCTACTTCAGGTTTGAAGATAAGAATTAATTTAGACAGAAGGGAAGGAAGCAAAGAAGATGTATATACGACAACTTAAAACTTCAAGGGAAAAGAAAGCAGTAAGAATTAGGACAACTGGTGTTGTCCAAAAGGTCTAGAGAAGAGGGGTTTTTTCTCACTTGTGTGCAGCAGAAGAAACCAGTCCATTAGATTGGAAGAGAAAAATAAAAGTAATGGCTCCAAGTGTCTAAATGGCTTTGAATAAAGTATCAAAAACTACAGAGATTCAAACAACTACAGCATAACGAGGCCTGGTAAACACAGGTAGTGATAAAAAGCAGGAGAGGGACCACTTGGAAAATGCAACGATAAATATCACTAGATCTAGACGATACACCATGCAGGGTGTTTAGGGACTGCAGTAATGAACATCATGAATACTGGTAATTAATTCTGCAACACCACGCTGAGGAGGGTTAGTAAGGAATGGCAATTTGATGTGATAATCCGGGATTAGTTTATCTTGGTGCTCATGGAGAGGTGTTCATCAAAGTGTCATAAAGCAAGATTCAATATGCTCTGCTTCAGAAAACATGGAACAGCCTTCATCACCTCTGTAGGTGCTGGAAAGACATGTCATTCCCACCCCCAAAAAGCAGCCCAGACTTCACAGGGTCTGACACATGCGACAAGGCTCAGCATCACAGGGCTGGAGCAATGACCATCCCTCTAACCTGACCCACCTGAGCCTTACGCACCATCTGCAATGAACCCTGTGGAAAAGCACTGCCGAAAGCTCCTGACTTTAAGGCTGGCAGGATCTAATTTTTAGCTCTAAGAGTCCATCTGCTGTGTCAGGCACCTAAAACCCTAGACATCACGAGACCTTGGGCAATACACACAGCATCAGACATAAAGCAGGCTCCAAACTTCTCTGAGCTGATGGAAGCTCCTGATGGAATTGAAAAGAAAAGTGGGTCAGCGGTAAGAGGAGCCAGAGACAATGTAGTGATCAAGTGGGAAACACCTGTGGGAAGGTGCTAGGTCTGTTTTTATTAAGCATGTAATTATCTGGAAGAAGAGAAAGTAAGATGTTAATTAAATGTAGTGAGGATTTTGTATTAGCAATCATTGCGAATGTCACGCAGGAAAGACAGAGCAATAGAGGCCATAAGAAAACAAGAAAAGAAATGGAAAAACTACAGGTAACATCAAAATCAGGGTGTTGAGACACAAGGAAAGATACACTAAGAGCGCAGACACTCTGAGCCCAGAGGCTTTTCATTTGGGTTTTTAACAATGTGCATGGCATTTTCTTTTTTTTTTTTTTATTTCCCCCCAGGTTATTTCTTAGGACAACCTCCAGAAGTCACTGCTTGTTCAATTCCTATAATGCCATCTAGCAGCAATATTTTATGCTCCTTCTTCAATATTGAATGGGTTACCTTCAAAACGAATGATGTTCCTTGAAATTCCTAGAAACTCCTAGTACGCAGCTCACACGTGAGCTCCTGGGAGCTATGGAAATGAATCATCAGATTTGTCTCTACTGGAGTATCAGTTACCTCCTCCTCGCCCCCAAGCTCCAGGCAAGTATTTTCCCTGCCCAGAGAAAAGGAGATCCTCTCTGATCACACCAGGCTGCAGCATGGCCCAGTCCTTGGCTAACAGGACCCTCGGTCTTCCATCCCCACCAGACCGTGAAACAGCATTGGTGTATTGATTTGTGCCTGTGCCACTGTTATGGATGTTATCAAGAAAGCAGCCAATGTGAGCCAAAATTAAACTGCTTTCACATTAGACTGAGCTTCAGCAGCACAGCAGCAGATGCCTGGCGCAGAAAGTCAGCACCAGCAAAGGAGGAGACCAGACCTGCAGGTGAATGAAATCTGCCCAGCATGCTGCACCTCTCATTTTATGTCTCTTCCCAACCCCGTCAGGCACCAAAGGCATCGCTGCCAAATCCCAGAAGCACCCCTCGGGCAGCTGGGGGACAACACCTCCCTGGCAGAGGCTGGACCAGGGCAGAGGAGCAGCCTCAGCCCCGACATCCAAAGCCTTTAAGCAGGGCCAAGCAATGCCACCAACCCATCCACTGGCTTAAAAGAGCACATGCCCTGAACACTCACCTGGAAGCTTAAGTGCTTTAAAGGCAGGGATGTTATCTTATCTCTTGCTATTAGAAGCATCAGTGATCAGCTAGAAATCCTTATAAAGCAAGACAACAGCTTCTGCAGATCCAGTAAGGCCACTAAGGGGCCAATACAAACCACATAGCATGCTTACAAATAGCAGAAAACAACAGAATTGCTTCCCCTTTGAAGCATATCAGTATAACATCACAGCTTTGCACCAGCTATGGCAGGAGGTGAAGCCCTGTTGGGTTGCAAGGCCATACGGTGAGCGGCTGGGTGGGGGGCAGAGCCTCATTGCCTTGATGCAAATATAAATCCAGGTGCTGTCGCACAGGTGAGAAGTAAAGAGCTGGGAATAAGCAGGAGTAAGGTGAATGGAAGAGGTTTATTGTATTTACTTTCCCTTGCTTTTCCAACCCTCACTGCTTTTCCCCACAACTGCTTTCAGTGTGTGACAGCTGTGAAAAAAATAAGTCATGTCTGCATTCAATAGAGGTTGCAGAACACTCTGCTTGTGTACAGTGACTCTGGATCCAAGCAAACTCTCCCAAGTTAATATTGTGGTGTGTTTATGCAAGGGAGTGTTTCACAGTCTTTATCTGTCTAAAGCATTCAAGTACTTAAGTTGCCAGATACACATATGCATATTAAAAATGTAATTGAGTCAGTGATGATGAACTCCTGGCACAGGTATCATGCAGGGCACCCATGGAGCTTTGGGCTAGCATCCCTAGTGGATTGCAGGGCTTTTTATAAGAAGCTTGGCAGAGGTCGTCTCCGTAACGGACTAAATCACGGGGAAGAGCTCACCAGTGACTAGATCTGGGCATCCAAATGCTTCCTACCTTTTTGGTCTACATTTTTTTTTTTTGGTGAGAGAAATTGCATGCCCAGCACAAATCTAGTGACCTCAGAAATGGTGTGGAATAATCTCTGGCATGAGCCATGTGCCCACCATGGTCACAAGCAAATCACGGAGGTAATTTCTTGAATTTGCTTGATGCAGATCTCAGCAAATGGCACAACAGCCTCCTTGTGACAAATGCTAACCAGCAGCTTTCTTGCTACTTGTTATTTTTGCACATATTCCATCTGACGCTGAGTCGAACACAGACCTGAATGCATGGAGCCAGGGCACCTTCTCCAGAGTTCTTCCAGCCAGCAAACAGCTGGCACCATCTCTGCACATCGTCTCCAGCCTCCTTCGCCTACACTGGGGCAACAGAAGCATTGCAAAGAGGAGCTGTTTGCCACAGAAAAGTTCCCTGAACACAGTTATACACAGCAACATGTCTCCCTAACCCATCCTCTCTCCAAAATGCTTTGCTGTGTCTGAACACGCAGGAATAGGAATGGCTGTACAGCTTACTGCTTATGGACAACATTACACAATAATACAACGTTAGCTGGATTTGCGTTTTGTACCCCATGCTGTATCATGGATGGTTTCAAAACAGAGTCTCAGATTTACATGCTTTGAACTTTGAAGAACTAGAACAACTTCTGCAGACTTTCACTCTTTTAAAGTGAACTTTCAAATCTGCATGTGTGAAGAAAACAAGATGACTTGCACTCACACGACAGTTGTCTTTCCAAGCTTTGTATGATGCACATCAACTGTATTAAACGTCCAAGAGCCACAGATGACATGCCTTGAAAGCTCATAGAAAAGAGAGTTTCATAAGAATTTATAAGAATCCTTGCATAATGTTGCAGAGAGGGTGGTCCAACACTGAGACAGGGGCCCAAAGAGGCTGTAGCATCTCCAGCCTTGCAAATTTTCACAACCTGATTGCATGAACATGATCTAGTTTGGTAGGAAGCCCTGCTTTGAGCAGGCGAATTGGGCCAGAGACCTCCAGAAGTCCCTTGCAAACTGCATTACGCTATGGCAGTACCATATCGAACAGAAGATTTGCAAGGAGAGGCCATCCTAGATTGCGAAATGTTTTAAGGCTAACCGCTGATTTGTCAGCTACAGAATAACACATCCACAGCTGTACGTGTACTCAAACCAGCTAATAAAGCCATACCCTTCAACATGAGGGCCGCTGGAATAGCGGTCAGCTTTGAACTCTGTAGAAGAAGGTTTTTAAGTGAAAGGCACTGTTGTGGTACAGAGGTGATCCCCTTTACTGCCACTCTTGAACACCTCTGATCGAGGACTGGGTGTTTTGGTGCACTGATACCTCCCAGTGCCCTGGCACCCTGAGCATCCCACTGGAAGGGTCTGCCCTGCAGCCAGGGCGTGAGGATGCACCGCAGCGCTGCACGCCAGGCTCAGCCCATCAGCATCACCCATGTCTCAAAGGAATCAG
This sequence comes from Cariama cristata, assembly GCF_000690535.1. Taxonomy (NCBI): domain Eukaryota; kingdom Metazoa; phylum Chordata; class Aves; order Cariamiformes; family Cariamidae; genus Cariama; species Cariama cristata. The sequence continues at coordinate 37,618 of NW_009631030.1, read as the reverse complement.
TTCCGCTGGGGACTGCAGGTAATTCCCAGGGGAAGCACCTCTGCCTTTTGTCTAGAGACCAAGTTACAGCACATGACTAAGAGCAGCATAGAGCTCTTCCTCCTTAGGGCACCTGCTGTTCAGGTACCATGGCAAGGAGGAATATTTAACTGCTCACTGTGCTGTTGTTCTGGGTTTGGGTTTGTAACATCAAACAAATATTTTATTACTCCTCAGCACTCGGTGATTTAGGAAAAAGCTAAACCAACCAAATGAGCATCCCTCATCATCACTGCTTCCACGATCAGAAAACCAGCCACAACACAAAGGACGTGGGAGGGAGGGAAGGAGGTGCAGGGGGCCGGAGCAGCTGAGCACTCGCCTTGGGGGAGAGGCCCCAGCAATGGGCATGAGAGTAGAAAAAAAAACCAAACACATTGGGTTATTTTGCACTGGGAAAACGCACCAGCTTCTCCCTGTGCTGATGGTGCTGTCCCCACAACTGCATAGAGGACCACATGGGGGGCAACTCACATCCACAGCATTTGGGGTTTTAATTGCAAACTTTCCTGGGCAAACGTGGTTGCTTTGCAAACAGCTGAAACCGCTGGCTTTTTGCTGTTAACATAAGCAACCAGTATTAACTGCCAGTCTCCGGGAACTTTTCCCAGCTGCCTAACAGTGTATTTTCTGCTTGTTTCAGAGAAGTTTAATACTTGTTAACAGAGAGAGCTCCTTGTGCCTTGGTTTCTGATAGCCACAATACATCTTCCCAGGGATACCAAGCCGGCACGTCCTTTCCTTTACAGTCTGACTATACATGGATCACTGTGCACACACCCACTGATCTACTGCTGTCTATACAATTCCCTCTTCATGGGTGCTTGATTTGTTGCCTCCCCTCTCTGTCCATGATTTACAGGCCCTAGTGCATCCACACTGCCCGCCCTCTCTCCAGCCATGCTTGTCCTTTGTGGATGACAAACAAGAAAAGCACGGGCCATATCCCCGGCCACCAACCCTTGTGCCACCCTCTCCTCTCTCAGAAGAGGTGCCCAGTTGATTTGCTGCAGAGAAAACAACTGTGCCATCACCACGCCTGGGTTTACACACATGGGGCAGTGTAGGGCACACACAACACCTTCTGCCAGCAGCAGCTCATGCTCTGCCTGCTCAGTCCACCTGCGATGTTGGGGATGGGTCAGAGCGATGGGGACCTTTCCAAGGAGCAACACTCCTATGTACCCACCTGCCCCACGCTCAGAAATCAGGCTGGGTTTGGTCACAAGCAATGCAAACATCCCTTGGGTCCTTACACACCAACCCAGCACCGATTTGCAGCGCAGAGATTAAACCAACCTCTTACTCAAGCAGCCTGACAATACAAGAATAGTATTTCCTGACCTAACAGTAAACATCTGCTTCAGCAACACGACCAAAGGGGTGAGAAAACCCACAAGAGCTGCTTGCAGAGGAAGGAAGCCCCCTCCTCGTCCCAGTTGCAGAGCTACCACCCAGCCAGTGCCCTACCACAGCATCAGCTCTGATCCTTGCCAGGACCTCTCGCTACCTCCATTATTACAAGCAAACTCCAGCAGCTTTGCAGCACGAGCAGTGAGTGCGAAATGATTTTGGCACTTGCCAGAACATTTCTTCTTTAAAGAGGCTCAAGTATTGCTGGGTAAGTAATGGGAAGGTAAAACATCAATCCCTTTGGTTAGGCCAGTTGCAGGCACAGAGCCTCTAGATCAAACAGAGCAGATCTTTCCTTTCCACTGCCCCAGACTACATTCAGTAGCAGGTTTATGAGAAGAGACAAAGCACAGGCTCTGAGTTGCTCTCTTTGAAACACATGGATGCTCTTTTTTGTCCTCTCAAACCCCGAGTGCATTTCTTTTCTATGATTCACTCTGCCAGCTAGGCACACTTCTTTGACATACATGAAAGACCGAAAATGTTATTACGGCTGTTCCCACTTGCTGAAACACAGCAATGCACAATGCTAAAAGAGGAAAGCAAAGCCAGGATTTGGGATTGGGCCTTTGCCATGACGACCTTCTCCCTGGTGCTTTCCAAGCTACACCTTCCTTCTGCAACCTCCCACCACAGGGCAGGCCTAGATGTAGGCACGTCAAAATACACCTTGCCACTGCCTGCCTCGCTACCTCTGCTGGTACCAGACATGTCCATCTAATACTCACATGCTAAACCTGCATCTCTCTCCTGCAAAGGGTCCCCTTTTCCATTAAGATCAACCACACTTATTGGAAAAAGCAGCTCTGACAGCTTCAGGAATTTCTGTTCCTGTCTGCAAGTTTCCTTCTCCTGCCATCACTCTCTTCTCCTGGCTGGTCCCTCCTCTGCAGCTGGTGTGCAAGCAAATAACCCCAAGATGGAGCCACCTGACAAGAGCACAGAAAACTTGGAACTTCTCCCAACTTTGATCCTATTTTGCCTAAGCAAGACATTAGCAGAGTGAGTTTGCAATAGATCCAACAGACTACGCTACTAGGTATTTACCCTAGTAAATACCCTGCCGGGTATTTTTCTGCATATGATCAAATGGATATGTGCCCCTATTTTTTTACTGATTAATAAAAATATGACTTTGATCTCAGAAGAATGGAGAAGCCAGCACAAAATACAAGCAATAAATAGCAACAAGGAAATACTAGGCCAGTGACTGGGCATGAGCTGAGGGGCTATGGCTGCTCTAAGAAACCTCCCTGGCAACTTCTGCTGTGATGGGAGCCTCGCCTGGTGAGCTCTGCTGGATAAAACACATCACTGTGATCTGGCAGCTTTCAGCAGAAAGCCCAGCATCATCTCGCCTGTGGTAAAAGTGTAGCTGCTCTGTTAATAAAACAGAAAAAACAAACCCATAAAAATACTAACAGAAATACAGCTAGCAAATAAAACCAGGAGGCAAATAGAATGGAGGCTGTCTAGGATGGGCAGAGCAACATGCAAAGCCCCACAACACTGGGTGCTCCTCTGGGTGCCCCAAAGACAGGAGACAAATCCCTTTATTTCCTGGAGGTCTCCTCCAGGCTGGACCCTGCAGACAGCTTCTCTCCTCCTCCTCTCTCCAGCCCAAACGCCTTCCTTGCTCCCTCCCAGTCCCAGTCCCCCTCTGGTTAACCTGAGGTCTCAAGAGCCGCTAACACAACCACTTACACAGCCTCCTCTGGAAAATCCTGCTAGCAAGGGCCTTGGTCAGAGGCACAGGTCAAGTCACGTTTGCTTTGACTGGCAAAGGAGCTCTCTGCAAATGCGACAGAAATGACTCAGCCTGCCCTTTTGCTCTGCCAGTGCAGTATGTGTGGTAGGTACAGTCCATTGCTGCTCCAAGAACTCCTAAAAAACTTAGCCCAGAAAAAAGGATCAAGGGAAGATGTTCCTTCTCCTCTTGAGCCTTACAGGCAGTCTTGGAAAGCAACATTTTCACTCCTTCTCTTTTTCTTTTGGATGGAAAACAACACATGGTCTCTTGAAGCTCGTGAGTACCGATGTGACACAGCTTCTGAGACGTTACCTCTCATACATTTGTCCCTCAGGACCACGGTGTGCTGCACACTGGAAAGGCATGGTGTGGAGCTGAAGAACATCACAGGTCATCTCCCATCAGTCACCCATACCGTGTCCCTTGGAAAAGCTGGGGACAGGCTGAGCTATGAATCTACTAGAATTTATATTTCTTTCAGAATATACAGAGGACAACTTCCAAAGCTTGGATGTTTTACAGCTTTACTGACAAGGAAGTAAAAAATTCAGTTTGGGGTATGGACGCTGCACATCTATTGCCCAGTGGTCACAAAGCCCTAAGCCTCCTGCTCTGTCACGGAGACAGGCATGTAAAATCTCAGTTCAATAATCTGCAATAGATAGCTGATACTGTAGTTACTTAATAATAATAAAGTTTTGTGTAAAATCTCCTACAAAGTGCTACAAAGGTACATTCACAAATGATGCCCAGGTGTCCAAAAGAAAGAACCGTATAAAAGTGAAAGGTTTTACTCAGCTAATCATTGTGGCCAGAGCCCCTTTGACCAGGGACACCCTGCCAGCCCCTCCTGAGGAATAACTAACAGTGGAGAATCTCTTCCCACCACCCGGGTCAATGTCATTTGGACAGTACAGTACTCTGAAGATCAGGAACACATATTTCTGCTGATCCTACCCAAGTATCTCCATTCTTGGACTACTTTAGAGGCCAGGCAATGCTTGGTATGTCCTGTATTTGGAGATCCTAAGCACAACCTAAGGACAGCTAAATATCTGTAAACTAACCACGTCCGAAAAGTGGGTGAGGGATGGGGTGGGAGCACAAGCTATTCTATGCTGGTGGGTCCCCCATAGAGGAGAGCAGTGTCCCAGGACCCAGGCAAGTCCTTGCTCTCCAACAGCCCACTTGTCTGCTTCTTTCGTGCCGCATCTCCCATCTGTGAAAGAGGAATAACAACACTTCACTTCTCTCCAGAAGTGGCTACACACATGAAAAGACTGAGAGCCTCTCACAGACTAGGATGGTGGGCTATCCAAGAAGAAAAGCAAGCTACTTTTAGAGAGACACTTTTAAATCACTATTTGAACTATTTTCATATCTATGTTCCCACTCCAGGCAGACCTTACGTACTACAGAAGCTAACTGTCCTTCCTGGTTAATGTATCTAAAGATCTGGCTAAAGATCTCCTACCGACACTTCAGATCTCCAAACAAAAAACTCAGCCTTGTCTGTTTTTTTTTTTTTTTAAAAAAAGTACATCCACCATCACTGGAGTTATTTTTGTACCATTTTCATCATTAAACTCTGACTCTCCTCCATGTCACAAGCTATTTTAAAAACAGCTCTTACTGAGCAGAAGTGATGGACAAATGAATGGAGACTCAAGGACTCCTGGTGTGCCCCAGCCTCTGTTAAAGTGCTGTTTTCAGCCTGGCAAAGTTAGCAAGGGAGGGAATATCTTTGATGGGACTGAACAAGATAGCAAAAAAAAAAAAAAAAATAAAAAAAATGGAGAGAAGCTTGCAGGCAGACAAGGCTGAAATGGTAAGCCCTGCCACAGGCATCCTGCTCACACCCACCAGCCCTTATTGAGGGTTGGGGCAACTCCCAACCCCCCCAAAACAGAGGGCTGCCATCTAAAACAACTTGAAGCTGGGCTGGTGGAGCGGAAGGGGAAGCAGACGCAGGTCTGAGCAATATTTATTTTGCAAAGAAAGCACATTTTCAAAGCAGTCCATCAAGAGACCTGACCTATTACAGGCCTGGGCTCTGGCTAAGTACAACTTGGCATGTTTGAAGTTTTCCCTTATTCTGTGCAAGTGCTATGATTTGCAGGAAACAAACAAAAAGAAAGAAAACACCCCAGACTTTAAGAAAATCTGTTTAAGAGCCAAACACATCTCTGATCCAGTAACAGATAAGCTGTCTCCTTCAGACAGCACTTGACAAAGGTTCAATCAATCAGTCAAGTCAGAACAGAGCTTGTTTCTAGATGGAAAAACAAGAGAGAAAAGGTGTGAAACTGTAGTGTACCTCCTCCTCCTCCTCGCATTTTTGAAGTGAGTAATCTCAGATTTTACAAGGGCATGTTGTTTGGAGCTGGATGAAAAAGTTTGATAAAAGGTAGTTTGTTCTGAGGCAGCAAACTACTGCAAGAAAACAGAGCATTTGAACTTGCCATCCCTACTGCCAGGCAGAGACGTGGGAATATACCTTTGCATGGTGGCTGATATGTACCCAAAATAGCTGAGAATGAATGTCTGCTCATCCAAAGACAATAGGGAACATGATTTGCAGTAACACTGTTCCACTGAGGTGATTTATTATTATTTATTTTAAGGAAAGGCACTGTTAAAATTATCCAGTCTTTGTCCCACAGCCTTAGTCTTTGGACCCAGTTTATGTCAGGAGGCTGAAAATGAAAGGGGCAAATCTTGCAAATTATCTAAGGCACCACAGAGATGGGGTGAGAGCCCCATGGGGACATCAAGCAAGTGCTCAGATTTCCAGGCTTGGAGCACATTCACTCAGCAGGGGAGGCCGGAGGAAGCAGTGGTCTTTTCTCAGCTTTGGGCTGTAAATATAGATGAAACGTAGCTAGGGAAATCATATTCACTACGGTGCACACACAGCGTGCGTGCAGGTCCCGTGCTGGCATCTGCAAAGAGGACAATTAGCTGCTTGCGTGAACTCAGGCGTGGAGTTCGCTAATGGTTTTTAAGATAAGAGAAAGGCCATTTGCTGGCAGATGGGCTCTGGAGTCTGCAGCTATCAGTCTGAGCCTTGCAATACAGGGAGATCTACTGGGGAATTGGTAGAAGGACAGGAACCTCCAGGGTGAGGTGTCCGGGCCACGTACAGCTTGGCACCAGGACCTTCCCCACAGCAAAACCCACCGGTAGAGTGGAAGAAGCAATGTCATAACCAACACGTGCTTGAACCATCCCTGGGGGCATCTGGCAGGGGCAAGAGGGACATCCTAGCTCCCTGAGCGACTATCCCTCTGCCTTTGGTGCCTCTAGCTGGCATGCTGGCTGTCTTTTGCCTTTCGCCTCCTGCCAAGTTTAATTAGAATTAAATAACACCCCCCAAAGCTGCTTGCCGTGACCCAGAACCAGCCATCCAGCACCATGTGGCAGGACCCAACTGTAAAAGTATCTCATGCTGGCTCCCTGGTACAAGAGAGCAAATGCAGTCAAATCTGGCCCGGTCCAACCTGCCTCCCCAGCGCCCATCTGCACGCAACCCAGCCTGGAGACAGAGACAGTACCAGTAAACTAGAAGTAAAAAAAAAAAAAAAATAATAGAAAGAAAGCCTTTTTTTGTGCGTTCGATGGTCTGTAGTGCCTTTTCTGGCCAAAGGTGAGACATACTAATTCAAAACATCCAGCTTTTCTAACAAACCCAGAAAAAGCAAGTTTGGTACCACTATTGTATATTAATTGCCTAAAGCCTGGCAATTTTCAACACAAAGTTGTATATGGCCCTACATAAAGATCCTTTCCAAAAAACACTTGACTACACATTAAAAACTCTCTCATTTAAAGCTAGGAAAGTTGTTGTAAGGATTCCTGTGCAGTGTAGTATATTGAAGGCTGTCTCAAAAAGAAGAGAGAGTCATTTTTCTTCTTTGGGCTTGAGGTAGGATATTTTTAAGGGCTTTGAGTGATTAGCTCTGGGCATTTCTGCTGGGAGGGTTACTGTGCCCTGCTCTCCCCTTCCCACCAGTCGAGCTGTCTCTGCTCCTCGCTAGCTGCAGGTTGTGTGCACGTGGACAAGAAGAATTGCAAGCTGATGCTACAAGAGCAGTGACCTGCAGCAGAAAGGGATGTAATAGATGGAGCAAATACCCTCTTCAGCACACCCCCAGAAAATGTTGTCCAAGCCTAAAATCCAGATTTCTTATGTCTCCTCTGCCACTTATCGCTTGCTGAAAAAGCCCAGGAGGAGGGAGGCGAGCAGGCTGTGCATAGAGGTAGCAGAGCACAGTCCTAAGGGGCAGGAGGGAAGAACTGCCTGTTACTACAGCCGGTAATGAGCTTGTCTGCACATTGAGAGTACAAGTTGAAACCTCCACAAAAAGCAACACAGCTACTGCAGATTTGAAGCATATAATTTCAGAGGAGTGTTTGTAGGAGCAGAAAACACGTGGGCATACAGAAAGAGGAAAAGACAAAATCAAATTATCCTTTGTAAAAGGCAGCCGTGCTAGAATTTGCCCACAGCATTCGCCATCCTGTAGCTTCACTTCTGCTCCCAGGAGCCCTGGAAGAAGCCACTGAAACTGTAAGAGTCAAAACCACAAAAAGTGGGAAAATGAGCTCCCCAAATGAGCACAATGCATTGAATCACTACTCGTTTTCCTCCTCCCAGCAAGCGCAAGGAAGAGGTTATGCCCTAGGATCAGGTCTGTGCAGACAGCAGATCCCAGAGCTCGGTGGCAGCTGGACCACAGGACCCCACGTGCTCCGATCCCACAAAACCGATCCCACGCAGTGCTGTACATGTACACACAGTCCCAGCAACTCCAGCTCACCTCAGCCTACAGCATGGACTGCCTTCTTTTTTTTTTTTTTAAAACTCAAACATTCCTATTAGAAGCCTCAGCCTACGCTGAAGAATTAGAGATAACTGCTACCTGCAAAATTGGGAAGAAAAATACTGATATTAAATACTGCTTACATAAAAGCAGCAAAACCGAGGATCTGGGAATCCAGTCTTTTACCTGAAAACACTCCAAAATATTTGAATGAGAGGAGCTTGGAGTTTTGCTCCCAGTGCTAACTGATGGGAGGTACCAGCACAGCCAGCGATCGCCTCTCCCTAGGCACATGTCCCCACGACATACTGCAGAAGTGGCCCACACAGCTTGCTCGGGAGGAGGCGTCCCTGATTGACGGCTGTCTCAAAGACAAATGCCTTCGCACCCCTCTGGGATAACGGCAGTAAGCTTCCCTGGCAGCTGGGCGAGGGAGGAGGCGTGCTGCGAGATGGGGAGGGAACCAGGAGTCCTCGGAGTACGCAGGTAAAGGCAGGTGCTGCCAAAAAACCACAGCATCAGCTTCATTAGCTCGTGCACCTCCTCTGGCCTCAAAATCTCATAAAGAAGAGGGGACCAAGCTGAACTGTGACCAAGCAGGTTTTGGTCAGAAAGCCGGGCAAAGCTGGGGTGGGCACAAAGGGCAAGTGTCAGTGAAGCAGCACGAACAAGCCTGTACCCCTCAGTTCAGCGATGGTTTCACACTGACAGGGCTTTTTTCAGTGATGCCAGCATTACTTTGCCATTCAGTCCCTCCTTGTCTACAGTTTCCAAACTTCAGAGACCTACACACGATGGTTACTTGAGTGGGCAAGTATCCCACCCACACTGACAAGATAAGGACAAACTGGCGTGAAACTTTGTTCCACCTCCAACTCATTCCCAGCCAGGCTTCAGCTCTTGGTTTGACCCACGCAGCAGAGAAAGCTGCCAGGTTCCAGCCAGAACCCTGTCTGTGGGCTTGGAAAGCCAGAGATTATGCATGCTGTGGCAAACAAAAATCAGCAACAAATTTCCACCCCCAGGGAATCTTGGAAAGAAAAGCCAGAGAAGCTGGAAATAGAAGTCACCTGAGAACTTCAGCATCACTGCCCATTGGGAAGCAAAGGGGCAGCTCCATTCCTGGAGAACATACTTTTCCTCTCACTGACTCAAAGTCAAAAGTCTTCGTCAAGAGCCTGTCCTCCCTGGCAAAGCTCCCCAAGCTCAAACACAGAACTACTGGGCACAGGTCACTCTTTCTGGTTGATCTGTGTCTGTCATCTTTGCAATTTCACTTCTTGCTCCCACGTTATCTCCTGGGGTACACCTAAGCTCCTCCTAAATTTAGGGGGCAAGAAGAATTTTTTATTTCCTTTACTCTTGTATGCTATGACCACTTCTTTTCAAACCATGTACTATTTTGTTGAGCCTTGTGACTAATTCCTTAGACAATTTTCACAAAAATATGATTTAAGCAAGCAAAACGCATTCAAATTAAACCAGATACAACGGAGAAGCAAAGAAACTGAAGATAGCATCAGAAAAAAAAAAACCTACACAGAAAGATCGATCACCTTTGTCACGCTGTAGGCTAACAGCACATAGAGGTATGCAGCAAGTGCATGATAGAATGAAGACGCTTATTGTGAGCAACCCAGAGTCTGACCAACATGAGTCAGTAAGAGCAAGGCACCCACCAGCCTGTTTAGAAGACCAAGGAGACTTCTGAACGGGTCTGGTAGCTGAGCTCTCTGCTAAGCCTGTGCACAAATCTTCTTGCCTACAGACTGACATTTGGGTGGGCAACACAGGCTCGGGGGCTGCTGCTGTGCTGCTGAAGAGAGACTGATGTTCCCTGTAGCTATGGAGGGCCACACAGAAATGCTCTGAAGCACCACGTCAAAGGGTGGAGTTCAAAAGAAGTCAGACTTTTCTTCCCTTATTCTCAGGGCCTGCAGAACCAGCATTAACCACCACCACACTGTTCAGCTTTAAAGGCTCTTAAGCTGGCACAGTACATATAAAGCGATAGTAAAATCCCTTGCAGTAAAATCTCCGTGTGACGCAGAAGGAATTACCTTCATGATCCCATTCCTGCGAATCCTGCAGCATCACGCTGTCAGACAGCAGGGCACCGTGCAGGGGGTGTTGTGCTGCTGATGCCAGAGCATGATTTGCATTCGTGTTAATAGGAACCACTGACAGAAGCGGCAGCCAAGAAGCCAAAAAGCCCCCAATCTTGATGATCACCTTTGATAAGTACAGAATTGCATTAACTCAGTCCCAGCAGCTGTACCACACAAATGATCACAGCTGCGAGTATGAGAAAACAGCCAGACTCAAGTTCAACTGGCTCCAAAGAAGGGCTGGATCCCAGCTGGGATGGGGAGTCAGAGCTGGAGCAGTGCAAGCAGCTGGTGAGGTGTCAACACTGGCACAAGCCTACCCCTGGTCCAACGTCCACGTGGCGGCTGGTTACAGCCCCTGGGAACAAGCTGGAAGGAACCAGGTGGCCACTGCAGCATTTCTTGTGGCTACTGCAGGAATAACTATTGCCAACTACCACCAAGGTCCTTTGGATGGGGCATGGAGGCTGCATTTCTATCCCCAGTGGAAACATAAGATGATTCACGAGAAAATTATAGGTATGGAAAAATAAGGGCTTAGAATCAGAAGATAATATAACAAGAAACATAAGATGGTCCATCAGAAAACTACAGGTATGGAAGAACAGGGGCTTAAAATCAGCAGGTGTTGTTTTGGGGGGGTTTTTTTGGTTCTATTTAGCTTTACTTGCACAGCTCTGTAACCAGCAACCAAAAAGAAGAATTATTGCTTCCTAGCTAGATACACATAAACATCTTGGGAGTAGCCTGTAAAGTCCTTGTTGTGTAACCTACTCACATTTCTACTTCTTACAGCCACCACTGTGGTTTTCAGACCCCTTGAAGCTCAGGATCTTTGAAACAGAGATTTTGATTGAAAAAGTTAATAACCCTTGTTCAAACACAGTACCGCATCAAGAGCCTGGGGTTCAGCTGCTCCTACCTCTGTTTCAGAGTGATACTTCAGTTTTATTTTTGCCCTGTAAATTCATTATACCAATGGAGAGACAGTTGCTCTTATTTTCATTGGTTTTTAGCAGACAGCAATTATACAATCATTGCATCTTTACAGAAACAAATCCCACTTTAAATGTACTAATTTACATTCCCCGTTATGGTCCAGCATTTCAGACAGAAGGAAAAGTCCATCATTACAACCATCACTTCAAGTCTTTGAGGCTTTTGGACATGCAAAAGCCTAGAGAAGATTCATCCCCAAGATATAAATATAGATTTTTATTCTTTAGAGAAAAAGCCAGCTACAAACCACAGTCCTTTGAGAGCAGATAAACTAGACGTCAAGGTTATTTTCTTCAAAACAGTTTAATAAGCAGGTGCTGAGCCCGTGGTGGCCGTTTATCAAGCGTGCCACACGAGGCAAGTCGCTGGCACATCCTCGGCCCTTGCAATCTGCAGGAAAACCATCAGGTCTCACAGCAGTTCCCCTGCCAGTTTGAAGTGTCTCCCCACCACCTCCACCACTCGTTTCCCATCAGCTCTCTACAGACATCAACAAATCATTTCATCCTGTTACTTACGCCACAGAAATTAAGACTCGAAGAAAAATAGGCATAACAACATTGCATCACTTAAGCAACCAACTTAGCTGACTACATCAAATTCTGCTTGAACTGCTGGCAAGAGCAACAGACCTTTAATTAAACTAACTAGCCCTGAGACAGAGAAATATTCATTCGATAGGAGATGATGGTGCTGAGATCACCTTCACAATCCAAAGCACTACTGAGTGCTCCCCTACAGCTCACTCAAATCCGTTTGGCTGCAAATGCCTCTGCAGCAGCCTGTGCTTCCCAGGGACCTGCCTTGTCCTGTATGCATCCACATCAGCTCCAGGGTTTATTTTTACTGCCTGTAACTGGACTCTCATGGCCTCCCTGTACTGTTCAGTGCAGAACAGAAGTAAAGAAAAACCCTACCAGCCCATGCCCCATGGTACTCTAACTCGAATAATTTCACATGATAATCCATGAAAGCCAAAAGCAGTCCCTTTCACAGTGTCAAGGGCACAAGTCTGCATCCCTTGGGCATGGACTGATGCTGAGCTCCAGGAGGGGAGCCCAAGCTCATGCCAATGGGGGTCTGGACAAGCTGGGTGCAGGGGAGGGAGAGGGCAGCCCCCTCCCACCATACCTGCGCTTGCCCACATCAGGTTTGCCATCCACCTTAGAAAAGCCAGACTCTTCATGGGAGCAACTGCTGCAGGGAAAAGACACAGCTTTGTACCACCCAGCATGATGCTCCGTCATGTGGCACTGTCCAAGCCCACACAATGCATTATCTTTTACTACACACTGAAGTAAGCTCCATTTCTTAATGCTTTTTTTCTTTTCTTCTGGGAAGGAGCTAATTAGAGTGGAAAAAGGATCTCTGACTCGCACATGTGTGACTCCTGTACTTCACAGATTTTTAGTTTGTGTTACATGACTACCATGCACACACTGTACTTGGAATTATACAGCACATAATCTAATCAAACACACTAACAACGCCAGGTAGTTAAATCATGTTGTGATAACCAAGGAAAACAATTTTGTGTAGGGATGGCAAAGCCTCCCTTGCACGTCGGTCAAAGTGGCATCTAGTACCAATTACCAAGTTGGCAAAATGTCCCTGTTATTGAGGGTCATAGTCTAACTTAACACGTGAAGTGCACGGCTGGGGGTGCATTAAGTCATTTGCACAGTGCTATTCAGCTGTCAGTGGAGAGGACTACAGGCTGAGCACAAGCAAATGGAGGTGGACTGTGTTGTAAAAAAACCCAAAGCATCACACAGAGATGGGTAGACAAGGAAAGAGGCAGAGGAAGCACCCTCCTTCCCCTGGAGCGGGGAAGGGGCACCCTGGTGACACTGAGCACCCGGGGAGCCCCTGAGAAGGGGAGCAGGAGCAAGGCAAGAAATGTGAGCCTGGGAAAGGGCTGTGGGAATCACAGAGCTCCCTTGGGGAGGGAAAGGTTTTAGGGATGAGTCCTCAAAGTACGCAAAAAATCTGTGACAAAGAAGAAAATAATTCATTCCCTGTGTCCACAACAAGAAATTAAAGGTATGTGTTAAAGCAAGTAAGCCAGGTTGGATACTGGGGAAAAAGCCCTGTCCCAGTAAGGATGCAGATGCACAGGAGGAAGTAGCCCAGGAGCCCTTGTCCCTGCATCCCCACTGGGACCGGTCAGATAAATGCCTCCAGGAACGACCTGGACACATTCAATCCTGCTTCAAGGGAGGAAGATGATCAGATAGCCTGAGGTCCTTCCAGCCCTATTTTTACAGGATTTCTACTCTTGGGGCCAGCTACCCTACCATACCTTGCACGAGGCACCCCACAGCCCGACGCTGCTCCACAGCAGCCCCCACAAGAGGCATAGGCTATATTTATTCTGGTACATTGCAGTGGGAAGCTTTAATCTCTGTAATCGCCTCAGAGAAGATTTCATTCAGTGAGGGGAAAGCAATTACCATTTCATTTGCAACCAGTTGCCTTCCCAGGGTCTTCATTTATCAGAGCTGGAGGGTCCTGTCAGCCCCTGCACCTGCCTAGACTTTTCTTGGTGAGATAGGTTCATTCCTCCGATAAAAGCATTTGCAGATACTCCAGGTTTTCAACCCCTGTTAAAAGCTGTTATACCCCTCCCAGCTGCTATTGCTTTTATCAGACAGCATATACCCTGCATGAAGAAAACAACTGGATATAATCCTAGATTAAAGGGATTGTAACGCAGAATTAAATACAAGCCATATCCTTGATAGGGCCCACTGTCGTCATTCACCAAGCACAGACCTCGGCCATTTGGGAGGTGGGCAGATGGTGGTGGCGTTTCTGATACCCTCTGCAGCTCCTGATTTTCCTAGACAGGCATTTACATCTCCCCACATAGGTAGGAGGAAAAAAAACTAAAAATTTTAAAAAAAATCCCAATCCTTAGATGCATCCATATGATGCTGCATTAAAATCCCATTGAGATTTCACTCCAAAAACTTGTAACTAAAAGCCAAATTCTCAGCAGGACCCTGCACGTGCCAACAGCCCTGTTGGAGGTGCTGCACCTCGGTGCTAGGAAGGTCTGTAGTCTCACAACAACCCTGCCAGGAACCGCAGGAAGGTGACTGGGGATTAAAACAGATGAGCAAAAAGTCCCGAGGAAAGGATATTCATTGTCTACTGCAGCAAGGACCACGATAGTCAACCAATGCAAAAGCCCACCAGGAAATCTTTATGACTTTATCTTACCCCAGGAAAGTCACAGTATACTTATAGGCACAGCTGCATATTTAAAAAAAAAAAGGTACTTTAATCTTCTGCTCTTTCCAGTCTGGCAGCCAAAGCAGCCTGACTCGATAAAGAGACTTGAGAGCTGTGAAACTACATATTAAAGGAGAAAATTTCCAACTGTCTTTCTCTTGTAAATTGTGGCAGCCAAAAAATCCAACCCTAAAATAAAGACGTGCCTGAAGGTAGCAATTTTACAATTAGCAATATAATGATTTATATCACTGCTGTCACCTTTGTTGGGGAAAAGGAAGCCAGGTATTGCAATCATTAGCTTTCTGATACAGATGATCTTTTTAAATGAGGAAAACCACATGCATTTTAATAAGGAACTGAAGGAAATATCCCCAAAATACTAACAGAAGAATCTGCAAGCTCACGCCAAGATTTGCAAACACAGGAGATGAATACTAAGCTGATGGTATCGGTGGCATCCTGAGCTGCTGCTCTTCCCCGAGTCTGTGCATGGGAGCCTTGCTCACCTTTGAAGCACATGACCTTGCACCCTCCCAAAACACATATCCTCTTGCCACAGGCCCTGAGCAGGCACAGCCTGGAAGCCGGCCCCACTCCCACTGAAGCCCGTGGGTGTTTTGCCATGGGTTTCCAGGTGCTGGTCCCAAATAGCAAGGTGCCATGGCTCCTGCCCAGAACAGGGCTGCACACAGTGCTGGGGCTCCCCAGCATCCCACTGACCCACAAAGCAGCAGTGCCACATCCCACTGAGTGACAACAGCTCCAGGCTCTCATCTTAAAACGAGCTGAAAGCAGAGACATTCCTGCCTCTTTTCCCCAGAAGAGTCCCAGAAGCAAAGCCTGGCCTTGCTGGTGCCTGATCTCTAAGCTCCTGCCTATGCCTTGGCAGACACACATGAAGTTGCAGGTGTACAAGATAGGAGGCTGCTGCTGTCAAAGGATTTAAGATCAACTAAACTTGACCTTTAATGCTAAAATTTAAAGCAATGACCCAGCTTCTCATGCTTCTATTCCCTAATGTAACTATAATCAGATTTGTGGTTGAGATCAGAAAACTGTTTTCAGAGACCAATTTACATGCAGCCATCAACAAGTCTGGGTGATACCACAGCAAGGACACCAGCACAGGCTTTCTCAAGCCCCTGACAGAGCAGGTTTGAAGTTGGGACGCATTTTAAGGTCACAGAACAGGATTTTCTGTAGGTGACAGCAGCAGTACATCAAACTTTGCTGAATGATTGCAGAGAAAAACAGCAGAGAAGTCACTGAGAGTGCTCAGCTGGGATGAGAAGTCCTTGTACGGGAACTCCAAACCAAACAACAAATCTCCAGTCACAAAAGCACCCAGTCCTGAAGACAGATGAAGAGAATAGAGACCAAGTCTAAAAAGGTAATTTCTGCCCCAGTCTGCATTTTAATGGAATAAAGGAAAGGTTCAGCCCATACTGGAGAAAGTTTTGTTCATAAATCCCACAGAATATGCAAAAAGCCCCCTCTTCCAGAGAAAAACCTGTGTCACCTCCCAGTTCATGGCTTGCACTGATGGCCACGTAATCTCACCCTGTGTACAGCAGTTTCAGACTTTCAACAAAGATTCCTCAGCCTGACAAGGATGCACCGAGGATGTCCGGCAGTCCAGCACCGTGGCGTGCTGGTGGGAGTAGCCAGCAGTCATCTGGCACTGTTCAGCTTGTGAATTCTTCCCAGTTCTCAGTCTCTGAGTATTTCTGGCCCTGTGTTTCTGCAATACCTCCAACTGCTGCTTGCCCTCCTGTGCTTGCCATTGAAAAGCGTTGATAGCAGCAGGAGCTGGACTATTTTCTGAAAGCAAGTCTAATTAAGTATGGTTCTGCTCCATGAATCCCCTGGGAAGACAGAGGAATATCATCAACCCTTGTGTCCAGTCCTCCTCCTGTAGAACCTGTCTCCTTTTGCTCGGTGTAAGCAGCCAAGAGCAGACAAAGCCCTGATCTAGGTGCCAAGGCGAGCACCTGCAGCCGTGTTGAGCAACACAGAGGCACGTGCCAAGCAGGAGATGATACAGGCTGAAGGGCTAAGATACCTTTCATCCTCCCTGCCCCACCGGGGAACGTGACTGCCAACCATCCTTCTGCCAACAAACCCTCCCTGTCTCTGTTAAATCACACCAGTACCTCACACACCCCTGTATCTCATTTTTGAGGCTTCTGCGGGAAGGTGTGGGTATGCAAAGCAGTCAGGATCAGGTCTGGAGCATCCCAGTGGCAGGGCCTTTCGCACAGCCAGGTACCAAGCCCTTCCTTGCTCTCTTATTTCATCTCTGCACAACAGCTAACACAGATCTCAGCTGCTCACCTGGGAGTTCATCCTGCTCTGTGCGATACTGCTAACGACAAAAGCCAATAGCAAAAACTCTGGTGAGGCAAAGAGAACCAGAGCACAGCCTCAAAACATTAGTCACTACAAACACACCACGTAACCTGAAGCTGAACACATGGGGCACATTTTAATTTACTTTAATTATGAATGAATGTGGGTTTATCTGGTGTTTACTCCAGAGCAATAAAAACACGTCCAAAATTATAAATCCTCCTGCAAAGAATCATCACCAGTGGATGCCTACCTTGACCACCAGAGCCAGTGCAAGCAAGCGGAGATACAATTGAATGCCAAGGGCTGACATTTTTCATGCATGAGAAAGGCAGTTTTCCTTATGTGATATCCTTATATGCTACTGTGTGCACTCTCAGGAGATGCCCACCTTCAACCTCTTCTTTTTTACTTATTCTTTTGCACAACCTATTTATTAAACCAAACGCTGAAAAGCAAGAAGAAGGATCCCCACCCAGGAAGGGAATGGTTTAAGGAAGGATTGCCTGGATTCACCAGGACAAACGATAATCATAGCTTTGAACTTGGGTTGCAATTGATTAGTTATAAATATACAACACCGGTAAGGTACCAGGGCACAGAAAGAGCTTTATTGGAAAGTCACAGGAACAAATCCCAAAAGCAGAGCACTCACGGCTCTCCAAAAGATAACCCTAAGTGTGGACTGCAAATGGGAGATCATATTTTCCTGCACACGCTGGACAGAAGGGCAAATGATAACATTAAAGCCCACATTGCATCTCAAAGTCCTTGGAGGGAAGGGAAAGTGGTACTTCATATTTCTATAAAACAATTAGTATTGACAGAACAGAATATAATACAGCACTCAACCCAGAAGAGTAATTAACTATCACTGCAGCTTGCTTACTGGATGTAGATAGGAAGCAAGGAGGTGGCAATTAGAGAGCAAAAAGGCAAGCCAGACACATGGATTTGCTATAACGAGGTATTGAGCTGCAAGCCCTCTGTGCAGGTGTCTGAAGAGACATCATGTACCCCATGTCGAGCATGGGAGCATCCCCAGCACAGCCGCTGGCATCTCCCGAGGCATGGTGGGGAAAGAGCTACAGTCCAGCACCGATTCGGGAGCACTTTCCCCACACAGGTTGTGCTTGGCCCCTCTTCCCCTTGCCTTAAATAAGAGAATGGCTATAAGCCAAGCAGAGAGCTCCGGCCATCGATAGCATCGGTGATGGAAAAGTACCACTGATGTAGGATGGTGCCTGGGAAGTTATCTGCAAGATACCACATACCATCAAATACTTTTCCACCAAAGCTCAAGGCAACTAGTTTCAGAACCCTTCTAATTTGCAAATCTCTGAATAATCCTGCAGACTGAAGCCTTGGGGACAGCTGGGGCTCCTTGCACACAGTTTCAGCCTCACAATGCTTGGCTTTAAACATCTTTGGAGAGAAAAGATTTGCATCTCAGTTTGAGGTCCAAAAAAAAAGACATTAAGTGCCCAAACCTTCAGTGTTTCTCCCCCTAAAACAGAGAGGTACAATGGATCTGTTTCTGAAAAAGCTTAGGAAAACCCACCGAACAAACAGGCTTTTCAATATAAACTCAGTAATAGCCCTCTGAGCCTGCTCCTCTAAGGAGATATTAATAAGATCGCTGGTGCTCTCTAAGGAAGAAGGGAACCATGGGGGAAGAAAATGTCCCTCCATCACAGCACCAAGAACATCAGGTACAAGGCACCACATTCCAACATCGGGGTCAGGGACTTGGGTGGGTTCCCCCTCAGAACCCACCATACCCTTGGCTAGCACTATCCCAACTTTGGGATGTGCTGATCCCTTGCTCTACCTTATTCCCAGCTGGAAGGGGAAGAGTCCTGGCCCAGACCAGAGGCCTTCCTCATCTCTTTACAGGCAGATGAAACAAAAGCAAACAGTGTTTCTCCTTCAACATGAGCACCTTCCTCCTACCTCGCCTCGGATCCCCTCTTCCCTTGCTCCCCACTTTTGCCACAGGAGGTTTCCAGCACAGACTGGTGATGCCCCTCTGCAGGGCAGCCGCAAACACATGGGAAACCAGTCCCCGTGAAGCCAATGCATTTATACCTGCGCAGGTACTTCTGGCAAACAGCTCACAAGTTGGACTGGCAAACACAATGGAGTACGAGAAACAAAGCTGTTTCCTGCTGTGAAGTTTCAAAACAATTCAGCAGGCTTTTTCATACCGGGAAAAAGCTGGGGCTATGTGTGCAGTGAGGAGCGAATGCACAGCAGCTCCGTGCATGGCTTCAGGGGCAGAAAACTATTCTGCAGCAATGCGAGTGACTGCTTCATTCCTGACATCCTGGAAACTAGGGGAGTAACTCACCCAGTGAGGGTTTTGCAAGGCTGCCACGCTCTCCAGGGTGCGGGTGCCAAGGCACTGTAATGACAAAGGGCAGCAAAGGAGCCAAAAGACATTAGGCATTGCTGGGTCAGAGCAAGTACCATAATGACTAAGTCATTCTCTCTGGCCAGCTCAAACTCTCACAGCATGGTTAATGGTTACTTGAGAAATGGATCTGAATTTGGAGGCAATGCTAGTTTTGGATATCAACTCTCTGAACAAGCTGGGCAAGGAAAGCAAGACTGCTGCAGGGTCTGCTGCAAGCAGTTTAGGACACAAGACCTGCTGGGAGATGGTAGTTTAGCAACCAGACTTTCCAGAAATCAAAGATACAGAGACCTTGGGGTCAAAGCCGTGATTCCCATCAGCTGATGCCAAACCTCACCCAGCGTTCAAGGGCAGCACGGTCTCCCCTGCCACTTTCTCCTTACAGCAAACCCAAGAGGCCAGTTGGAAGAACACCATGGATGTAAATACGACATCAAGGTTTTGGATGCAGGGGTTTTAAGGCAGGAACCCTGATGAGCCTTTCATCACGCTCCCTGTACACACAGGACACAGCACTCACATCAGTTTGCTCTTGCCATTCATGCCATTTCACTCATTTGAGCAACAGCACCCACTCCCAGGTTTTCTGGTGGCAGGGACCACTGCCCCACACACCAGGAGACACCAGGGAGGGAATAACGCATCTTCTAAATAATATCACCGAGTCAAATAATCTCATGAGCTCTGGGGAATCCCACCCGGATTGTCAAGTCGCAGCAGCTGAGGACACACAGTGCCACAGAGCTGCTGCCACGTGAATGACAGAGTCACTTAAAAGCAGAGCACTTACTTTCATTTCTTCTCTTCCCCAAATGTCATTGTCAATCCCAATACTAAGACGAGAAAAGCCTTGTTTTCACCGGAATTTTCCACCAGCAACCACCCTTGCACTCCTGCTCTGTGCAGCATTAACAAAGTAAATCAGATCTTGGCCCCAATGAAAATGATGTGATTTTTTTTGCCACTGACGAGTCGCCACTTTACCTCACCTCAATGTCCCAACTCATATGCAAAAGCAGTGCCTGTTTTCACAACACAATTAACTGTAGCAGCAGGTAACAGCCAACACACAACTCCTGCCAACACAAATGTGCTGGTTTCATCTTGAGATCTACTCCTCTGCTGATAGAGCTCGATATCGCTCCAGTAGCATCAATGAGCAACGAGATGGGCAAAGGAAATCACAGTTGAGTAAAAACTGACAGCAGCAAACCAAAACACCCTGGTCCTGCTGCATTAGCTGATCAATCATATTTAGGTACCAAATCAGCTCTAAAAGAGAAGGTAAAGGAAGCCAGCAGGACATGAAATAAAATTTGGCAGCTGCAATTCTGGTGCCAGAAAGGCAGCGGGGCAGGACCATGGCTAGACGGCACCAATGGGAGAGGCAGCTCCGAGGCACTTGGGTCCATCCCACGCTACTTTACTATTACACAGAGCAAGCAGCTCTCCCCTCATCCAGATGATGTTAGGAAGGGAAGATATCGGGAATTGTTACTGTGCCATAACTCCGAAATACACTCCCCGTGTAGGCAAGAAACTTCTCCCATCACAAAAAGTCTAATTTCAGCATGCATGTGCATGAATGCACAAGGTAAGAACTAAAAATAGAGGCACCCTATTTCCACGCATCGAGTCAGTAGGTATAGAAGGAGCGTAAACAGTGATTCAGCAGCAGCCTGCATGATGCAGGAGGTTGCTCCCTTGCCTCTGCCTTCCTATTTGCAGCCCTTATCACCTTGGCTCGGTCCCCGACTCCCAGCAGCTCCCAAGAGTGATGCCCAGGTCTGCCTTGCGAAAGCATCCCCACAGCCCTATGGGGCCAGGGGAGACCTCCCAGCCACAGGGGACTCACCGGCTCCTCGGCTCCCTTGGGAAGAGGGTGATGTGGGTGCCTGCAAATGCCCTTCAAGCAAGGTCCAGGTCCCAAGAACACAGACATTTACAGACCTTCTCTATCTACAGGAGTTTTTCTAGGGCAAAGTCTACTCATAACCATAATTAAGTGTTTTGCTATGAAAATAGCTGCATAATTCACATTTTTGTTATTTTTTCATTGAGCTTCTGGGCCTTGAATCTACAAATCTTAGACATTCAAGCTGGGTACAAAAAGATGCACGATGTACGACCATAGTGTATGGTTGCCATCTCTGGTGCAAAGTAGAGCTATGACTCCATAAACACCCCTGATAAATTGCACAAGATGACACCAAGGACATTTTTCAAGTCCTGTGAGATTTACTACATAAACAGCTACGACCTTGTACACATGGTTTCAACAGGGACAAGTTGCATTTTGCTGGTTCTCACCCCCATTTTTTTCATTAATGTTTGCTGAGACGCCAGAAGAAGCAGCAGATATATGAAAAGGAGAATGAAGAGTAGAAACATCATCTTTTATTTACCTTACATTTTGTAAAACCGTAACTTATCTCTTCAAGCACAGGGTGAGAAAGCATTTCACAGTCTTTCCACCACACGAGCTCTCTCATTCACCCTTTCAAATCCAGCAAAGGGAAGAAAGGCCTCCCAAGCACCTACCCGCTCCATACTAAGCATTTGTGTGAGCAATTCCTCCCTCCGGCCCCCAAAGTCCTGGGGCTAACGTGCTCCTTTCTGCTTTAGCAAGCTGTGCTCTCAGCTCCAGGTGCCCTCTCTCCCAAAGGCATCAGTATCGTGGGGAACCCTCCCAGTCCTGCTACTTAGTGATGCTAATGCTCAGCAACTTCTGGCTGTGGCCTCACTCAGCATCATTGTCCCATCTGAGCCATGGGGCATCCAGCTCAGGCGCCACTGGCCCTGGGGGGCTGCTCCCATGCCCGGCCATCCTGCAATGAGTTCCCTCACCTTTCCACAGCAGTCCTGGCTCTTGGCCAGGACAGGGACCAGGGCTGGTCATGCAAACCTGGCTGGTCCCACAGGTCACCTGGGGAGGTCTGGCTGTAGCACCCATGTTGCACCCACTTTTCATGGATTTTTTTATGGTTTTGTTTGTTTGGTTTTTTAACTTGCTTTGAGAACGCGCCTGTTTTTTAAGATCTGCCCTGTGAAAGAAGCTGATTTAACCAAAGGCACCAAGAGGCAATCTAGATCAACCCTACCGACTGGGATGCCCAAACCAGGATGCAACTACGTGATGGCAGCCTTAAAAACCTTCTGGGTTTTGTTGCTTTTCTGGTCAAAACATATAAAACTAGCAGCATCCACCCCTTAGCCTCACACTGCATACCCTGGGCACCGACTGCCACATCCCCAGTAGCTGGAGCTCCCCAGGGCGATGCCAGTGGGGCAGAGGGGAGACTGTGCCCCCAAATGTCCCCCAGACATGATGCTAACCCAAAAGCGCAGCCTGTACCTCTGTGTTGGGCACACTGCAGCCTGGCTCACATACCACTTACCTGCTAATATCCCATGCAAAAATAAATAAATAATAATCGATTCATTAAAATCAGGGGAGCTGTCATTACAGCCACAACTTTCAGAGTCATTTTTTAATCATTTGAGGGATGATAGTCCTTTGAGCGAGCAAGTACTACATGTAGCCAGCAAGCCTTCTAATGCACAACAAAAAATATCATTGAAAGGTTTTCCTTGCACAACTTTGACTTACCCCCACACCATTCCTAGCCAGCTTAATTGACCAAGAACAATTAAAGCACATGAGGACTTCAAGTTAATCTCAGAATGCATTAAAGTCCTTTCTACTCTCACCTTGACATATTCTGAAGCCTGGATGATTTGCATTTTGACATCTAACTGAAATGAGGGTTGTTGCCTGACAGGCCTTAATGTTCTCAAAAACATGGTTGTGCCTCCCTCCCCAAAGCAAATATTTATCACAAGTTTCACCTTGAATATAGGTCACAGAATTGCAAAGCAAGTAATCAGAGCTGTAAAAAAACCCCCAAGATTCTGTCTAGGTAAAAAAAAAAAATAAATTCAAAAGGCACATCTGTTCTCCTGAGCCACAGCAAGGAGAGATTATTACCATTAGCATGAGGGTTATACAGCAAATGAAACAATTGGGTAAAGAAAACAAGAAAAGAAATCACTTATCGTGTCATCTTTCATCATTAAATTTTAACGGAAAAAATGATGTGATTTGCTTAGTGCAAATATATACGCAATGTAAAGAGACCATCTGACGTCATCAAGGCGTAACACCGCAAGATAAATGGAGACGATTTGCCACACTACTGGAGCAGCTGTAACTCCCTCCCAGATCTGCAGCAATCGAACGAAAGGGCACAGAAATAGCAAGCCATCTGCTTCTTGCTGGCCACAACCTTCTGCGTTTGGCTGATAGGAAAGAATCAGGGGTCTTACTCTTCTCCTGCTCATACGGGCTTAAAAGGGGGGCAGCTGAGCTGTTACACTACTTTATGTGCCCATCTCTTGTTAGTCCCATTTTGGTTGTCCCTGCAAGCCTTTGCCATCACCACGGGACAAACATCTGGAGGCCGTGGTTCGCACCAAGAGTGCCCTAAGCAAGGGCAGCCAGAGCACATGCATATGCATCCAGAGAGCACCCGTCTGGAGCAGAGCCTGGCTTCGCAGACTCCCAGCAATGCAAAACCAGGCTCAGAGCTCCAGGCTGCCTTTCATACAGCAGTTGGGTTTTGAGAGCATTAAAAGGAAAGAGGAAAGCGGAGCAATAAGGCTGAAGATTTTCTTGTCTTGATTCTGCATTACAGTGCGATTCTCCCTGCTTCACCCTCCTGAAGGATGGCAGCACCCGTGACAAGCTCAGGAGACAGAGGAGTGAGCTGCGGGCAAGCCATGCACTCCCCCGCACATGGAAATATGCCCGGCAGCCTGCTGCCCACCTTCCCAAATGCAAACAGAGAGGAGGAAAGGCTGCACGGCTATTATCCATAGAGTTGTTAAGATCTATATGAAGCCCCATGTGTGTAAATTAAACATCGGTTCCTTTTACCATCAAGTGCATACAACTTGTAACCATGAATTATACAAGACTATTAACTATCTTATTATAAGAGGGAGCAGCTGTAGAAGCTGCTTGGAGGACACAGCAAGTCGCAGAAGGGGCAGTCCGTGGATGCTCAGGGTCTGTGTGCATCTGAGCTACAGCACGGCCCCTCTCACCAGGTCCAGTCCTAGTGTTCCCACGGACCCACACATCCCACGCTAAGCAATTAACACAGCACCTCATGAGCTCTCAGCATCTTCCAGCACTCTATGGTGGAAAGATAAATGTTTTCATCACCTTTTTATTGTTGAGAGCTTGAGAAAGACCTGGAGAATTGTGCGAGTTTCTGAAAGAGTGAGCAGGGAGCTGAGCCTATAACCTAGCCCAAACCCATGCCCCCAGCCAGCACCCAAACTGCTGAGCTCTTCCTCCGCTTTCACCCAGGAGCGCAAGGAACCTGAAACAGCAAACCCACTCTGAGACCAGGGATCTCCGGTCTCTGTTTCAGTTCAGTAATTTTCCCTTTGACCAAGGAACCTCCGCACACGGCTGGAGCCCTCCGGTGAGGATGCCAGCCTAGGGCAGTGTCGCATAGCCCACATTGCAAGTACCAGTCCTCAGCTCGCAACCTGCACAGCACCCCAGGCTACTTAACCAAGTCCTCGTTGAGCTGATACCATGCTCAACAGATGTGCCAAGGTTGCTGAGGGCAAGCTCTGGCCATAAATTACCTATAGGGCGAGAAAGCTTTTGATACAGTTTTACATAAATTATTAATCTCTCTGGTCATTACAAACGCTGTTAGGATTGAATGGCGAGGCTGTACCAGCGAGGAAGTGTTTTGGAACGTAACAGGTGCCAAAAGGGGAGGCACAGATTGGTATTAAGACCAGTTTCATTTATTGTATATGCCACGGACTTGGAAGAACAAACCTCAAGCACCGTGATTACATTTACTGATGATTCAGAGCTGTGTGGGCTCCTCAATACACAAGTGGAGGGCAATAAAGTCCCGGGCAACTGTGAGCAAGCAAGCACCTCGGGGGATAATTAAATTAATTCGAGCTACGGAAACACCACACAACAAGGCTAAAACATAAAGCAAATAACATCAAAAAGGACTTTGCACTCAGAGACTACATAAGGCAAACCTAGGCTACTGCTTGCCCCCAGTCACCCATCCCGGATGCCAGGCACAAGCACAAAGCCCATGTTGTCATGGTCATCAGGTGAAAACAGGATACACAGAGTACTAAAAAAGCAATTCCAGTGATACCACTTGTATGTACCCCCAGCCCAACACACTGTGGCTTTAGAGAGCGGCCATACTACGTGGGGACCACTGGTGATACAGCAGCTCCTGGGCCACCCTGGCAAAATAAATCCATGCAGGGACCTCAGGCCACAGCACCTGCCTCCCGCCTCACTTACCAACTCCCAGTCCCTATTACCAGCTCCTTTCCAGACTCCTGACCATTGCTGCCCATTCTCAGATTGTGTACCTGCCCCTAATTGCCTGGGCAGCCTTGCCACGCTAACCAGTCCTGCTTGATGCAAGGCAACTGCCTTAGGAGACACCATGGCATCTTATCTGAGCCATCCTGCCCAGCAAAGGGATCACTGACAGGGCATCACAGCGGGCGTAGAGCCCGTTCCAGGAGATGGGTTCCCAGAGCACATCGGAGAAAGACCGAGGAACACAAAGCATCTGGAGTAGCAACACGAGAAAGGACATGGGAAAAGAAATAAGAAGTGGCAGAGCTACCCAAGCCCCCGAAGGCAAGAAAATGCTAAATTTGATGAGGTTGAGGAAGGGAGCCAAAGGAGGAATAAATAGAGCTAATGAGAAAACAAGGCATGAGCATTCAAAAACCTTTAACACACTGCTAAACAGCAATAAAAAGGCAATTAGAGTTCTGAGATGCATGGAGGGTAATTGCATGCACTATAAATAAGTGGTGGGAAGACTGTCCTGCTCAGCAGGATCTGATTCACTTTTGGGGTGACTTCTGTGCAGACAGGAATATTCTGGTGTGAGATAGAAGCTGAGAGAAGAGACTTTAGAGAGAGATGAGATTATGGGAAGAAGTTCTATCACACAAATGCTTCTGCACAAAATACGCACCAAGCAGGAGCTTTGCAACAGAGGCTTCAGAGGTCTGAGCCTGAGGAACTCCAAATAAAAGTTCAGCAGCAGAGATGCAAACCAGCTTTAGAAAGAAACACCCATTTTATACCAGCCAGCAACGTGTACAGCACTGGTGTCTGGGCAGTTCAGTGGCTGCCACTATTGATGGAGAAACCCTCTAACCACGCTGCTTTCCAGCGCCCATGGAGATCCTGCCCTGCTCAGCTCATAACCCTTGTAAGAGCACATGCACTTGTAACAGCATTTAACCGCAAGCAAAAAGAGAGGTTTAAAAGTGGAATTCAAATGCCAAACCCACCTCCCCCATCCTCCAGCACGCTCTTCAGGCTACCTCTTCAGCGTGCTCCTTCTGTTCCCTACCTGTTCCTCTGCAGCGAGGAGCACAACTGCTCCGCAAACACGTAACCCCCACCCCTGGGTTGGTGTAACCCTTTTGGGGATGCTGTGCCCTGGCCGTACAGGGTCATGGTAGCTGGTGCAAGCAGATTTAAAGAACAAACTCTCTGATGCCATTACTTGCCCAGTGTTCCCTCCCTATATGCCAGTTACACTGAAGTAAGCGCATCGACTGCCGTGAGGTACTCTCCCTGCCAGGCACACCACTCAGGCTGTGGGGGAATGTGCCATGAGAGGTCCTAGGGAAGAAGGAGTCCTCAGAGCAAATAAAACCCACA
>NW_009631030.1:256-10697 GCF_000690535.1 Cariama cristata | reverse complement strand
CAGCTGAAGGGAGGTAAAGGGTCTCTGCAGCATCACGACCAACTTCAAGAGCCAAAGGTACCACTGAGGTCCAGGGGACCCACCAATGAGCAGAAATCGTACCAGGCAGATCCCCGGCCAACATATACCACCACTGCATGACCAACTCCAGTTTTTTTGAAGATATCAGTTATCTCTTGAGGCAGTCAGAAGTTAGAAAAGTACTATTCCCCACCATCCCTGCACATCCCTAGGCTGTGCCTGTTGCAGAGCAAACAAGAGATGGAAAAGGAAAATGCAGTCGCACCGTGGAGCTGTAAGAAATCCCTCCTCCCTGCCCCAGTTCCTTCACAGATACCCTTCTGGAGGAGGAAAATTTGCAGACTGAAGCACCAAAGGCCCAAGAAAGGGAGGGAGCAAAGCTGTCGCTTCCCAGCTCAAAACTCCCTCGGCCAGGCCTGGTGCCCTTCCCAGCTCCCCGTTCCTTCCCACCGCAGAGCGTCAGCATCGATTCACGCTCGGGAGCTGCTCTGCCCTCACGAATGACTGAGCACACACAAAGTCTCTGCAGTCCTAACTCCAGCTAGCTCTTGGCTATGCACCAAAAAACAACCCTGTGCAACTCAGACAGCTGCACATCCCCAGATAACAGCAGCAGATGGCTTCTGCCCAGAGGTCTCACTGGCAGAGGGTGGTCTGCAGTGCCGAGGGTGGGAGGCACAGTGCTGGTTTTTGCAGCACGTACTGCTGGCGGGTCACGCAGCCTTGCCCGTGGCTGAAGAAGTGCTGGCTGCGTCCTTCCTTCATCCTTGCATTGTCACCATGCAGGTAGCAAAGCAGCTGTCTCCTGCTGCGTCACCCCATTAGCTTCCTTCCGAGGCAGCGATGAGTCTGTCATCTCTGGTTGCAAGAAGGGTGGGAGCAGTCTGCTAGGAGGGAGGGGAAGTCTAGGGGCGTAGGCAATAAAAGCAAACTCAACATGTGCAATAGGCAAAGCATTTGTGCCCTCTTGTTGAGTCAGGAAAGGATATTTGGCAACTTAGAGGAAATTTTTCTTTTGCTTGATGTTCTGCTTGCATGATGCCCACATCACCTTCCAGCTGCCTAAATCCTCTGCTGTTCAGATGCGAGAGCAGCTCACCCTCCCCATGGCATGCCAGGCAAAGTGAAACCCCCTTCTTGCAAAAGCTAGCCACTGTCAGCATCAACAGCAGTCCCAACAGAACTTCTGAAGAGCTTCACTTTATTGCTCCCAAATCATCCAATATTTTCTGTGCCTAAAACATAGCGCCCGAACCCCCTCTCCTTCCTGGCCCCCACCCATCAGGCAGGGACAGAGTGGCACACGGGCTGCATATGCCCAGCTGCTCATGGAGGACCTTCTCCCTTCCACGGCCACCTGCACCAGCCACACACCAAGGTCAGCCAGAGAGAACGCAGAAACCTCTTCCCAAAGTGTCTTTGCAGTATTTTGGTTTACTTGGCCAACTGGCTGGACAGGGCTCCCCCAATTCTCTCGTCAGGATAACAGTTTGTTTCCAAGCAAAGTACCTGTTGGAAATGAGATGGGTGGTAGAAGAGATAGTGAGGTCATATACAGAAAAATGCATTCTCTATATAGGAAGAAAAAAATAAGGTTTTGACCTCAAATCTGCCTCCTTGTTGAACTAACATCATCTCTCACTCCAGTGAGCATAGTGCTGTATTTAGGAGCGTCGGTTTATGTTCCCTCTGACAGTCAAATATCAAACCCAAGTCCTTTTATCTCACCAGGGTGCCACCAGCCAGGCAGCTCATCCCTTCCTGTTCCCAGACGGAGCCTGTACATCAGTTGTGACTCCCCAGGCTCCAAAATGACCCTCATGCCTGCACACTCACATCTCTCCCAAAAGAGGCAAATCATCGCCCCTCCCCGAGTGGCTCCAAAGAAGGCAAGGGGCTGCTCCCCTCTGATGTGGACATGGGGAAGCCTGTGTGTTGGGGTGCTTAAGATCGTAAAATTCTGCACCTCAACACACAGCCTTCCTCATCTCAGGGCAATGTCGACTTAGCATCATCTGGACTAGTAACGTCATAAATTCCTCAGGGAAGGGAGGACTGCTTCCTACACGAGTTAGCGTGCCCTGCACACTTCATCGATTGCAAACACGCATTGCAACTAATAGACATCAGTGGTTACTACAAACTTACAGGATCTGCAAACTCCCAGCACCATTCTTTCCAGCTCAGCGGGTGTTCGGGGTCAAATTCAGATATTAAAGACGACACTGCTGATGCTCTTCACAAGGCAATGTGTGAGACTGTTGCAGTAAGGCACTTCTTAACAAACAGCTTCTTCTATCAGTAGTTCCTCACAGTGTGAGCCTGGAAAACAGCCTTTCCTCCATATTACTTTCCTCCCCTGCACCAGACAGGCAACTGGGAGCCAAACCACTCCTTTTGAGTCCTGCTCCAAGGAACAGAGCTGAGCCTGTGCACACCATGGTGTTGCAGCTGCTCTGGATGCAGGGCTTCTTTCTCCTGCACAAGTACGTTAGGCAATGACAACATCCAAAACAAGTGCTTCTTTTCCACTGCCAAAATATTTATTGAGTTTTTCCCCCTCAAGATCCTTCCCCTGGCTAAAGACAAATGGCAGGTGATGGGCTTGCAGGGACAGAGTCACTCTGCTCCATACTTGTATGGGATCAGATCTAGTTCATACCCAGTGCTCAACCTAAACCATCAAGTGAGGATCTAAATCCCACCCAAAAAGGGAGCCGGAAGTGGAAACGGGGGGTCTACAGACAAAGCTAGCCTGAAGACTGTATCATCATATTCTGAAGATAAAGACTACCCTGCCGTTGGGTAAACATCACGCTAATTTAGCACACAAGATCACAAAAGGCCACTGCTGGACTATTACCGGGCAGCCCTGTTTGCCAGGGTATTTGTACAAATGCATTGTGGCATCAGCCCAAAGCCCTACCAAAGTCAGTGGGATTCCTTCAAGATCTGCACACTGCATCTCCAGTCCCCAAAGATAAACACTGCAGCAGCAACATTAAAAAACAAAACAAAACAAAAACATCACCCTTTGGGCTAGTAAAAACATGACTAAATCTAGATTTCATTAAGTTTCTTCATCAAATACTAACATTTGGGTGTGGGTAGATGCTCAGGACTTGAGCAGTCGTGGTCACATGGCTGTTGTGAAGCACATCCGTCAAGTCATTGAGTTGTTTGGCCCAAGCCATTGAGTTGTGTGTCGGGGCAGTTTTCCAACCCCTCCAGGCTGGAGGTGGCCTGTACTAATGTGCCCTCACAAGGGTCATTATATACCTCACACCACCAAAAAGTCCAAGATTCCAACCCTACTGTGAGGCAGACAGACAGGTTTGGAACTATGACAACTACAGACATGGCATGCTTACCCCAAGCTGAATAAACATTTGCATGACATTTTGATTCAGGTGTTTAAACTCTACAAAACATCTGACTATCAGCGTGAATCACAGACAAACAATACCAAATATTATCACTAAAAGCACCTTTTCAAACAACAATTTCACACGTTCACATCAAACACTCAGCGATTGCACTTAACACCTGGTTTTAAGAGTGATGCCCACCCAATCCAGAAGAAAACCTAGTCAAAGCACCCAAAGTATCCTGTACTCACAAATAACTTCTTCCAAAGCAAGCACCAGGTTAGGATGCTCCATGTATTTTTTTCAGTACCTATAAGGTAACAACACAGGGAAACTCCCCAGGAACCTGCTGTCTCTTGCATCTCCCCTCTCCCACCCTCACAAAGATACAGCTGGACCCTGCTGCTGGACCTCAAAGCATGCCCTATGAGAAGGGTGGTCCAATTCTGACCCGCTGGGAGCTGGTGGGGTCATCTGCCGCGTGGAGCAGCCAAGGTGAGGAGACAAACTCTGCATGTCCTCCCGTGCCTGCACCACGCTCCCCGAATGCTGGGGAGCAAGGTGTCACCTTCCCTTGCACCTCACCCTGCTCTATTTGCAGGAAGGGAAGACCTTTGCGGGGCCACCCATCAAACTCCATCTCTGAAGAGCCACACATCCTCCTGGGTGACAAACGGAGAGGACCTGCTCACCATCAGGGAAGGTCCCCTCATCTGCTGTTTTAAGGGAACTCTACTGTTTTAATTAGTCTTAGTTTTTAAAGACATACTAAAACATACATGGTTCCTAGAGATCACTTTGTGGGTGAAACCCTGGCACTGATGAAGCCACTAGCTGAATTCACATCAACACCAACCATGCAACATCTTTACTGATTATGCTATATTGATTGATCTTAACATATTAATCAGGTTTATATAATTAAATAGAAATAGGATGTTTACCTTGTACCCCCCTGAACTAAAGCACTGGCAGTAGCTGTATGGTTTTTACACGTACACTGCGTGTAGCAGTGTTGTGATGGCTGGGTTCCTACTGCCAAACTACACTAAAAACAAATTAAATACTTCTCCAGCTAACAAAAAATTACATATGGAAATGACTTGCTGACCACTTCCCACTTAGGTGAATAGAGAACAAGTGACTCATCATTCAGCAGAAGGAATTACAAGTTGTGCAAAAGGCAAAGTGCTTCAGGGAGAGTGTCTAGACTCACAAAGCAAGGCCATAAATAATACCTTTCGGAAACGACGGGCTTTAGCAGGGGTTGGAGCTGCATGATC
Organism: Cariama cristata; assembly: GCF_000690535.1. Classification (NCBI taxonomy): domain Eukaryota; kingdom Metazoa; phylum Chordata; class Aves; order Cariamiformes; family Cariamidae; genus Cariama; species Cariama cristata. The sequence goes on along the minus strand of NW_009631030.1, from coordinate 6,025 downwards.
TGATAAGTCTTCTCCACTCTTAGTTCACAACATCTCTGGCCCGAGAGGGGCCACCCACAATAACTGAATCATCAGGCTACGGATCAGGAACTGCAAAGTTTTACAACAGCAAAAGACCAAGCTCACAGCCTATTTAATTACCTGCTTCTCAATCCAATAAGCTGCAAGTATATAAATAGCCAACGTATGACAAATACTTAATATCCGCTAGAATTAAATTAAGATAAGGCCCTGGCAAAATGAATGATAAGTGTTTTAACTGAAAATAACAATTTTCTGCAGATTCCAGACAATTTGAGCGCAGTGATCACATTCTGCACTCCACACTGCTAAGTAACATCGCATCTCAGATGCGCCAGACCTTCTTCCCCACAGCAATGCTCTCCAAGCCCAAGCAGCAGTGAGATGTGGGCAGGTTCATCTTCACTTTGGGGTTAGCACAGAGCTGACCCTGGGACAGCCCCAGCCGAGAGCCCAGCCACACTCAGAGCCCTCATTTGACGGTAGCAGTGGCCTATGCCCAGACTGAGCCAGCCCCTAACTACTCTTCCAGGTTTTTACAAGCATAGCACTAACAATTATCTTGCAAGCTTTGCTGCAACTACAGAGCTGTGCATGCTGTGTTCATGCTTGAGACCTGTCTGGACCTTGCATCTCCTTCTTAAACAGCACTAGAGAACAACTGAGGAACAGACGGAAAACGAGCAGAGCATCATCTTTACCTCTCCTCTCCTGCAGAGCTGAGAAAACCACACCTTCAAGGGTTTCTTGGGGCCAGCAGAGCAGAATCTGACCATTAAAAAAAAAAATATCACAGTTCCTCCAACAGAAAGCTGCTGAAACAAGTCCCAACACCACCTGAGTCACGGTCTGTCCCAGAAGAACCATGTGTTGGTAGTTTTAAGAGAGAACTTGTGTAAATATGGTGTGAGAGTAACAACCTAACCTATCATAGGGAAGAAGTCTGTGATTATTTGGAATGCTGCACTCTTTACTATTTTCCTAACCATTGTAGCTTTTGCATGCATGCCAAAATGGCAGAAACTTGATGTTTTAAGATGCATCGTAACCGATTTAACAGAGTTTGACCCCTCACACCTGTTCTGCATTAGGCACTGTGCTTAAATCAATCACCATTCAGCAAAGCACAAGCTTAAGCACTTTGCTGAATTTGGCTGAGAATTTTGCTAATGCACCTGATGTCATCCCACAGGCTTACACAAGGACCCAAATCACAAGCCACTTCTCCCAGGAGTAGCTCTGGTAATCTGCAACTAAGCTGGAACTTTTTTTCATTCCACATTTATCCCACTGGGAACTGATTTACTCTCCTGCGTGCTGCCTGCCCGCTCCCTCATTCTGCAGGGAGGAAAACAGATGATGGCAACCACAACTGCAGTGATGCCTGACCTAACGTGCTCTCCACATTTTTATCTCCTAATGAGCTGCTCCTGCTGCCCCTCTCCCAGCCAGTGTTTTCAAGGAGTTGGTGATAATCTGGAGAAGATCTCCCAGTTTATGTTATTTTCAATGACCCAATGCCAATTCCTGGGTTGCGCTGCGCCTTTTGGCTGCCGTGCTTTGGAGGTATTTAACAAGAGGTGTAACCCACATCCAAGGGTGCTTGATCTGCATCACTACAGAGATGTACACGTTGCCCAACTTCCCCAGGCTGCTGGTTGAGCTCTCTTCCCAAAGGCTTCTGACGCTTGGGATCAAGCAGGGAGAGGCACAGAGTGCGGCCGGTCAGCTCAACTCTACTTCCAACAAGCCAGCGTGAGCTACAGAAAAAAATAAATACACCCTGGGCAAGCAATTACCAAGCTAAGTGCCACCTGCAGTACTAAAACACATTGTTCTGAGAGTAACAGAGCTGGCAAAGATGCTTTCCTCCTGAGCTGCATTGCGAGGCTGGAGCCTTTAGTGCCCAGCCAGGTGTAAGCTCTGATGGGAGCTTTTCCTCCCAGGCCACATATTCAGTAGGTCTCTTGCTTAGATTCCCCAGTGTCTAGTAAGGGCTGCCCACACACTGCCACCTTCCCTCCACCTGGGGTAGGAGATAAACACAGATTTCTCTATTTTTAAACTTTCAAGGGACTGGTATCTCGCAGACCACTGTCGGCCTGCCAAATGTGCCGGGAATTCAGTGCTAGCTTAAAAAAGAAATTCAAGCAGGAAGTAAGAGAGCACAGGCAGGTATCTAATAAGATTTTTTTTTTTCTTTGTTTCCTTAGGAAACAATGCTAGTGAGATGTAAATAAAAGAACTTACAGGTAGACATCACAGATGTGTAGTTACTCAAGTGAAGCCTTACCACATAAACATCAAGATAAACCTGAAGCAGAGGTGTAGGCTTGAATACAATCTAAAACCAAATTTTTACTCTGTTTCTGAAATTTCTGGGATGTCAGGATCAGATAAATACCAGCTCTGAGTAGTATTTGCTTGAGTTCAACTTGAAATCTGAAACACAGCTTGTTACTGGCATAAACAAGCAATGCTGTCATGCCCATGTGCAGTATATACCCAGCTATACCACCCATACACACACTTCCACTGCTTTCTTTGCTCTCGTATACGTTATAATTTATCAAACCGCATGTAATTATCTTTCTGTTGCAACAGTACTTTAAGTACACATTTCCTTTTATTCCAAGGTGGTTCACGAGTGCTGTAAAACACCAGGCTGCGTTTTCCATCTCCCAAGCACTACACACAGGCATGCTGCTACATAACCGGTACCCGCGGTGCCTGTGCATTACACCGTCGTAACACGCAGCCCCTGGGGCTCGGGGTACCAGCCAGCTCTGATACAGCAGCGCTGCAGGATCAAGGAGGGAGGATTACAAACCTCAGGGGAGGTACAGCGGGGATCTTCAGCCCAGGCAAGAACTTCAGTGCTGCGACTGCAACAAAATCAATTGTTTTCTTTTTCTAAGAAAATTGCCAAGATGAAGATGAAGCTACAGAAGCAGCCCGGGCTCTGGGAGCTTGGCAGGGGCTGCATGCAATGCAGCCCATCTCAGGCCCTGTGGTCCTCCCGTGGAGATGGGCTGGCTTTTATCAAGTAATCCAGCCAGGCAACTGCTCTGCAGGGTGACAGCCTTGCCTGCAAAGCCATGGTCACCCTGCTTGGGCTGTGCTCAGAGTGGCAGCATCTCCCATGCTACAGGGGAGAGTTGTGGGCCAGGTAAAGCCAGACCTCATCCTCCTCCTTCCTCCAGCGCCAGGTAGGACTGCTGAGCCGGGCTGGGGACAGGTCACCAGCCCTCACCGCTAAACAGCTCTGCCAAAACACCTCTGCAGCGGCTGCTCAGCACCTCTCTGATGCAGGTGTGGGGTCTGAGCAGCCCTGTGTGAAGCCTGGCTGGTCCCCACGCCTCGGCAGAGCCCCAGTGGGGTTCCCAGGTATCCCGCCTACAGGCAGCGACCGCAGCGGGCAGATCGGCAGGGCCAGGCCCTCACACCTCCAGGGTGCCCACGCATGCGGTGGATCAAGCAACTCCCTCCGCAGCCTCTCTGTCCGGCACCGATGGAAGAGGTGGGAGTGCAGTCCTGCGTGCCAGTCCCGTGCAGCCCAGGGACTGCAAACGGCAACACATGGGGGTTTTCTGCTTCCCATTTCTCCCAGAATGGAACCCTTCCCTTGCAAATGGCAGGCTGTGAGGGTGGAGAGGCAAATGGCACATGGAGAAAGAAGCAGTTTATCCCTCCTCTGCCGATGAGGAAACTGAGGCAACAGCTCCCATCAGAGCAGGACCAAAATCTGGATTTCTCCCACCTTTCCCCCTGAGGAGCAAAACCCATTTGCTTCACCCTGCTGAGTCTTGAAGCATCTGGTATTTCCATCACTACCGAAGACCCACCAATACACAAAGTCCCCACAGAGACCATTCAACCTGGCAGAACCACTGGGACAGAAGCTCAGTGCCCAAGAGGGAACAAGTTCCACACCTTCACCCTTTGGTCCCCCTTGAGCCAGAGAAGGAAGGATGGCCTTTCCCAGAGGGACGCATGAGGAAAGCAGAGGAGCACATGGAGCGCCACAACAAATTCCAGGCTCTGGCAGTCCTTTAATTGACTTTAATAGGAGCCTTGGCTAAGGAAAAAGGGCAAGGATTTATTCCCATCATGACAATTGAATATAGGGATACACAGAAGACGAAAACCTAGAATGAATTCACCTTTAAGAGGGCGAATTCAATTTGACATGCGTTGTCAAGTTAAATTTAGCTTTCCCAATTTCATTTCACTGCTAAATTTGAGGGGAGATGGTAAGGCCCTGAGACACACCTATTTTAGCCATTTGTATAAATAAGCCAGATTTTTTTTTCTACATTCTTCATTTCACAGAGAATGGATTATTTCCTCCCAAGATCCCATGTAACTTCCCCATTCCCTCGAGTATTGCTGCCAGTTTAGCATTTTTCTCATTACTCCTCATTTCTTTGTTTCATCTGCACTTTATTCTCCCCTTTTCTCTTTTTTTTTCTTTCCCTCCCCTCTTTCTGTCCCTTCACGGTGCAGTATTTTGGTTTCAGGGACTGTAAGTCACCTTTCTTCCCAGACACTCTTCTCCAGACCACTAAGACACTGTCTGCTCCTTTGGAAAAAACTCCTCTTCAATCTCAGTTCACTTTTACGTGAGAAACAGTTGCAGGGCTTGTTTGTTTGTTTTAATTTCTGCAAAACCGGCAATTACTTAAATTCCATCATCTTCTTCTAACATGAAGAAGTTGCACAGGAAACAAAAGCCAACACAACTTTGAAAATCCACAATCTATTGAAAAGGGTTATAGTAAAAAAAAACCCAAACTATTAAAAATAATCTCCAAATCTAGTTATATTTTCAGCTATGCACTTTGCTCAGCAAACAAAAGCAAATCATTCAACCTTCCAGCAACACCAGATTGTCCTATATTGCCTTTAAACTACATGCAGTACGGATACACTTTCCTACCTCCGTATGTTGCAATGACTAATAATAGTCCTGTGGTGTAGCAGAACTGAATGTCACTTGCATCAATACATCCAGGAGTCTGCCTGATTTGTAAAGGTCACTTGTGATCACAGAACGGTATCAAGGCTATAACTGCAGTCTAAGAAACCCAACTGAAAATGGAGAAAAAAAATAATAAATCAGCCAGCCGTTCCAGAGAGCTACGTCCCACCACTGACCTAACTCTGGCTGCCACAGAGAAAAAGTTGGCTGCATTTGACTGGAAGGCACTCGGGTTCACATCCTGGAGAAACTTAACTTCTGCCCTGGCCCGTGAGCCTGTGTATCAGCAGAGAAACAAGCTCCAAGACAGCTCCTAGGGACGGGGAACCCAGGTGAAGTGCTCCTGCCCAGCCTCTGCCCGGAGCAGTGCATGGCCCTGCCGTGGTGACGCACTTGGGGAGGAAGAGTCAGGGTCGTGGCAGCAACTTCATCGCAAAGCTCTGCTGCCACGTTTTGCTGGGAAGCTGGCGTGAGGGAGCTCGCCATGCATAAACACTTGCAAGAAGTTGAAATAAGACTCGGTAACTCCCCAAGTCAGTGGCAGCACTCCCAGTTAAGCAAACTTTGCAGCGAGCATGGAGTTGCAGAATCCCTTTGCAGAAGGCAAGAGCACGCACCTGGTATTTTCCAGCAATATAACCCATTTCTCTCTTTTCAACAACCTTTAGATGGCCAACATCCCAAACTTCGCAAATCCCAACGTTGCGTAACTAAGAGCAATGCCATATGCCAGCACGCCGGCTCCGTGCAGGAAACCACAGAAAGGA
>NW_009631030.1:0-210 GCF_000690535.1 Cariama cristata | reverse complement strand
CTGCTGCCAGCAAACCCCACCTGCGCAGGCCCAAGGTGCCCTGTGCCAAGATTGCCCTTGGGGTGCCCGGGTGGCTGCAGGCCTGGGCAGTGCCTGCATGAGGCGGCTGGGGAGCGGGATGGAGGCATGGGAGCAGGAGGAAAGGCAGGGATGCAAGAAAGAGGGTATTTAGGGGAGCGTGCAGGGGGGTAGGTAAGCAAGGGGCAGAAG
>NW_009631029.1:1314-1702 GCF_000690535.1 Cariama cristata | reverse complement strand
AGCGCGATGCTCGCCCAGGTCAGGTCTGGCCCCTGGGTGTGTGTGAGTCCCTGTCCCCAGGCAGCCCAGTCCCCCTGGGTGAGCGCTGGCCGCAGCTCTGACCACAAAATTGCCTTATAAGCCTTGGAATGTGACTGCATCGCCCGTGCCGCTGACGCTCAGGCAGCTGGCACGGAGGCTGCTTCTCGAAGGACAGCTTTGCTCGTGGCACCGAGCGCTGCGTGAGGGCAAGCCCCCGGCACGAGCCTGGCACCACGCGCCTGTCCCGGAGGGCACGGGTCTCCCCAGCACCCCAACACGGAACACGGACCCCGAGGGCACTGTGTGAGGCTGGAGTCGCCAGCGCTGCTGCCCCAGGGCCTGCTGATCTCTGCCGAGCACGCAGAGC
>NW_009631029.1:0-1294 GCF_000690535.1 Cariama cristata | reverse complement strand
TCTCTAAAAAATGTTTCTCTTGGCTGCAAGCCAGCGCTTAACAAAGGGTCTGGTCGGATGGAGGAGCCTCCCAAGGCCTGGGGCAGGGGCCTTGTGGAGCAACGGGCCCCACTATGTGAGCAGACCAATGCTGCCCTCAGGGCTTGGGCAGTGCTGGCGTCCTGGGCAGGGCAGGCAGGAGCAGCGAGGACATTCCCAGGGGATGTAGCCAGCTTTTAGGGGCTCTCTGGTGAGGCTGGGCTGCGTGGCAGGGCGGTGGGCCCTGTCTGATGGGAGGGGGTGACTCTGTGCTGCTTTGCACCCCAGAGGCATCCCCAGCCCTAAAGCTCTTACCCAGAGCACGCTGCTGTCTTTGGCCACTGCCTCCCTTGTGCAAGGGCACTGCGTGGCAGGCTGTCCTGCCAGGCCTGGGGCTGCCGGAGTGGGCTGGAAGGAAACGTCCTGTCCTGGCTTTGATGGCTGCAGTGGGGCCATGCTCCAAGGGGCAGAGGAGCACAGGGGGAAAGCAGCACTGGTGTGTGCTTTGGCTCTCGGCTGCATCCATCCCTGTGACACTACCGGGTGAGCTGTGAGGTTGCTTTGGCTCAGTGGTGACACAAGAGAAGTGCCACCCTGGTCCTTTGCACACACGTCTGTCATGGCAAGGGGCTCTCCTGGGGTCCTGACACCTCAGCTAGGCAGGCTGTGAGACCGCAGTCCTGAGCTGCTTGCGGTGAGGCCAGGGTGAGGGCTGGCATCTGGGGAGCAGGATGCTGTGTGGCACGTCCTGGCATCTGCCAGCCGGGGAAGAGGAGAGACCCTCAGTGCTGCAGGTGGGAAGGTGCTGGGGAATGCTGCCTGGGCCCTTGTGCAAGCACCCCACTCCCCTCCATGCTGAGTGAGGAGGCTCCGTCTGGGCTGCCCGAGCCCTGGGCAGGGGCAGCTGGTTGGCGCCTCACTGGGTGATGGAGGCACGGGGAACAAAGGACTGGCTGGGCAGAGAGGGGAGGAAGGAAGCCCTGGTTAGTGGGGCCAGGCGGGAAGCGGGAGGGCTGGCACTGCTGCGGCTCCTGGCTGAGCTGGCACCTGCCGAAGGGGTTTCCTGGCATGCCGGTGTCAGAGGGGGAAGGGGCGCACGGTGGTGCTGGCCAGGCGGGGTGCGGCTGCGTGCCGCACCCTGCCGTGCTCTCCCCTTCCCGGGCGGCCGTGTGAAAACCTCTCCCAGCTCCCCACTCCTGACTCCAAACCCACGCAGCCGCCCCATGCCTTCCCCAGCCCTCCAGGGCAGCAAGCTGGGGCTTGCAGCAGTGTGGCC
>NW_009631028.1:11018-11258 GCF_000690535.1 Cariama cristata | reverse complement strand
AGAGGCCGTGAGTTGGGAAACAGAAGATGCCGTGAAGTTTGTGTTGGGCATCATGGGGTGGCTGGGCTGTGTGCGGAAGGGAACGTTGTACCGTGGGAGGGCTGGAGCTGTGGGGTTCGTGTGCTGGGAGGAAAGGGTCCTGTCCTGGGTGGGGGGGGAGAGGGGTACCCGTGGGACGGGTGTTCCACCCCTGCGCCGCAGTGCTGGCGGGGAGGCGGGCGTCTTTTGGCCGCCGCCTCG
>NW_009631028.1:833-10975 GCF_000690535.1 Cariama cristata | reverse complement strand
TGGCATGGATGCTGCTGCTTGGTCACTGAGGTGAGTGAGATGTATTTCGTTCTGTGCAAAAATGGGGGTGCTGCCAGGGTCAAAGTTTCCTCAGGCGTTGGAAGAAACTATCTCTGTAGGAGCAACTTCATCTCCTGGCTGTCAAGGGGGTCAAAGAGTTTTATTTGGATGCAGTAGCAGATGTTATCAGATGCTGCTGCTCTTTCTTTTCACCAATAGTTTGTTTCATTTCTTTTAATTGGTCTGCATCTCTCCAGCAGGTGTTGGCATGAACAGAATTCGGATCCATGTTTTGCCATCAAGCCGAGGACGCCTCACTCCCGTGCCACGGCCGCAGGAGCCGCTGTCATGTGCCTTCACCCACCGCCAGTGCTCCCTGCCGCGGCTGGAGGGGCAGGAGTTTTGTATTAAGCACATTCTTGAAGACAGGAGTGCCCCTTTCAAGCAGTGCAGCTACGTTTCAACGAAGAATGGAAAGCGATGTCCCAATGCTGCGCCCAAACCAGAGAAGAAGGATGGGTGAGTACCTCTGTCTCCTGCTTCTCTGGTTCCATACCGTATACAATTAAAACAGGCAGGAGAAGGTCCTTCTCCTAATTCAGCTGCTGCGCTTACATTACCTCGGACAAGTGATCCCTCTTTCTGAAGCGTTTTTAAGGTAGAAAAAGACTGTGAGTGCTGGACACTGCGTGGAGTCGTCTTGGTCCTGCAGGACTGTCAGGCTGCTGCCCTCTGCCATCAGAAGGTGGCTGCAGTGATCCTGGTCCTTTGTAAGAGCTGTACGTGCACCCACGCGGTGCTGTACCTCCGCTCAGCCCAGCAAATTTAACTGGCCGCTGTCTGTGTGTATGGATAATCCTCAGCACAGATACTCTGGTCACGTGTTATGTGGAGATGATGACCTGGTTGTGCTTCTTGTTCTTTGATGCGTATGAAATGTTCTGACTGCTATGGATGGAAGGACCTAGAACAGTTATCGACGTTCAGTAAGCACATCAGCAGAGCACAGTTTCCTTTACGGGAGCATCGAACCACATTTTATTCTCAGAGGTTACGAGGATGTGGATGTTCGTAGTCTTCGTTCTGCCCTTGGCCCCTCTGTGATAAAAAGGATCCATCTGATGTGGGCCAGTGTGCTCTGCGTGCAAACTGAGAGTCCAGTGTGCACATTTGGAAGCAGAAGAGCTCACCTCAGTGGCTTTAAGTAAAAAGCTCTTTTCTTTGCCTGCTGCTGTGCCGTGTGGCTGCCGGCTCCAGTGCCAGAGGTGGCATTTCAGCAGTGGTGTGTGGTCTGTGAGCCACCTGGGGCTCTCTGGCATTTCCAAGCTGTACCTGCAGCCAGCGGCGCTCTCTGTGAGAGAGCTGTGAAGGGGATGTCCTTTCCAGGTGCCAGGGAATATTTCTCACTGTATCGCTTGTTCATTTTGCTGGCTGAGGGCTTGGAGTTGTAACGAGCTTGTGATTTATTCCTGCAGCGCGTCGTTCTGTGCAGAGCATGCCCGTAGGAACACTCTGGCACTCCAAGCTCAGATGAAGAAGTCCAATCCTGGGCCCATAAGCGAGACTCTCCTTTGCCAGCTTAGCTCTTATGCGAAAACAGAGTTGGGCTCCCAGACTGCAGAGAGCAGCCGCAGCGAAGCCAGTCGGATCCTAGGTAAGAATTGAAAGCAAAAAGTGATGAGAGAGGACCTGGAGTTCTCCATTTTGTGTGGAAATGCCAAGAATATCACTTCTTGAATCCAGTGGAAAAAAGATCCCAGGAGTCCATGGGTAAAAGATCTTGTTCTGCTAACCCTGGCACGTCTCGCCTGCCACCGACTGTAGACAGCTCACCCTGCCAGACCAAAATCCTGCAGGTTTTCTTCTCTTGCACTTGCCGAATAGAAACATTAGGTAGCTTCCCTCTTTGCTGGGTTAGTCTCTAGCGGTGCCTGTCAAACGCTGGCTCAGTGCTGAGCTTCCCATCTCACAGGGTCGCTCGGTGGGGCCAGCCGGCAGTTCATGGTTCCGAGGTAGGCAGGAGCGTGACTCCACAGGAGCTGTGTGTTTTGACTGCGCCAAGTTGGTGGGTTTCCTGTTGTTCCATGTCCCTTGCTGACACTGTACTGGGGAGGAGAAGTCTCTCTTGGCAAGAGGCAGAGCGAGTTCACCTCCGTGCGGCTTTGGAGCTGAACTCCTGGGGTCTCCGGCTGTCCTGTGCCGGAGCAGCGCACGCTACGACGTAAATCGGTGTCCTATTGCTCAGGGTGACATGTCTTTTCAGATGAGGACAGCTGGAGCGATGGCGAGCAGGACCCTATCACAGTGGACCAGACGTGGCGAGGGGACCCGGACAGCGAGGCTGACAGCATCGATAGCGACCAGGAGGATCCCTTGAAGTAAGTTGGATGCTGGTGACTGCCGGCTGCTGACACACGTGTAGTGTGCAGAGTGTTCTGAGCTCCGTCTGGTACCAGAGGAGATGGCAGTTATGTTAAAGAGGTGGCATTATTAATGGTGTTGCAGTTGGACTTTGTACCTTGGTGAGTTGTTAGGCGTGGATGTTCGCAAGTCTTGGACCTGGTGGTTTTTCTGGGAAGTATTTGATGGTCATCCACTTTGAGAGTGGAGTGGCCCATTCGGAAGCAGTCTCTGGGTGATCTCTTAACTTAAAAAAACCCCCATGAATTCAGTGTTTCTGCTCATGACCTGTTGATCGGTATAATCCAGCCCTGCTCAGCCCGTGTTTCTGATAACGTCTGTGCCGTTTGTTCAGGAGACGGCCCCGAGGGACCCTTACAAACTTCACCCTGTTTGTGTGGGTGTTTTTCAGGCATGCTGGTGTGTATACAGCTGAGGAGGTGGCTTTGATCATGCGAGAGAAGCTGATCCGCCTGCAATCTCTCTACATTGACCAGTTCAAACGACTCCAGCACCTTCTGAAGGAGAAGAAGCGCCGATACCTGCACAGCCGCAAGGGAGAGCATGAAGCCATAGGCAAGTACTGGTACAGGTAGTCACTGATCCATATTTCCTCTGGCTGAGGGCACAGCACTTCTCTAAAACACATGCAGAACTCTATGCTATATATATATATAAAAAAAAAAAAAAGTGTTTTTTTTGCAGAAGGAGATTTCAGAGCAGCGCTGTCTTGGTAAGGGTGAAAATTACTGTAGGACTGAAACTGAGTTAGAGAAGGTATTTCTGTATCTGGCCTTCTGCCTGGAGATTGGTATCGTTTGGGTTAGAAAGGTTGCCGGATTTCTTTGCTCTTTCTTCAAAGTCTGCGGTGTTGTCGGGAAATGAGACTACAAAGTTAGTTCTGAGACAAAAGTTCTTTTTTTGTATGGGATTTCCTGTTTTTGGTTTTATAAACAAAAAATTTATTCATCTGTAAGGTCCTGTCTGTGTCAGCAGAAGTTTGTTTCAGTTGCTACACCAGTGCTGCTATACTGACATATTCCTCCTTAGCACAGATGCAGCTTTCCCTTGCAAAAGCACTTCCACATCGGTTGGATTTCTCCCCGTGCAAAACGTGCTTTTGGAGGCAGGAGTTCGTAGTTGAGCAGAGGCAGAACCGGGTCGTATAACTGGTTGCAAGCATCGCAGTGCAAAGAATGCTTTCTCTGGCATAGTCTTATAATAGCTCATCCTGGAAAATGGCATAATACAGCTCGGTCCCAAGTAAAAATAACTGAAAGTTTGGTACATAACAATTTTGTAGAACTCTTTTTAGCAAACCAGTAATAGAAAAGCGGATCCTGAGCGTTGCCCTGTAATTACAGCTGGGAGTGCGTAAGGGAAGCTTCCAGAACTTGCACAGAAGCAAGCTTAAATTTGACAAACTTCTATTCTGCCTGCAGAAATCACAATAGACTTCTGAGTGGCCAGATTATTTTAATGGACGTTTTAAAAAGTATTCTGTCGGCCCAAACGCTCCTCATGTGTGCAGAGAAGTTGGGATGAATTTTGGCATGGAATCTGCTTTGTCATCTTCTTGTGTAACCAAAAGATGTGCTTCCTGTTTACACATGCCACTCTCGCTGCTCGTTTGCTCTGTGCGTTGACATCTGTGTTGTAGTCAGCTGTTCGAGCTCTCGACGGCTGATTTTGGCTCTCGGTACCAAAAAAAATGGAAGGAGATGGCAGGTGGGGTGATATTTTCTGACCTCTCCCTCGCTCCCCGCAGGCAGCAGCCTCCTGACGGGCCCGGAGGGGCTGATGGCCAAAGAACGTGAGAACCTGAAGCGCCTGAAGTGCCTGCGCCGCTACCGGCAGCGCTACGGCGTGGAGGCCCTGCTCCACCGGCAGCTGAAGGAGCGCAGGATGCTGGCGACCGACGGTGCTGCCCAGCAGGTATGTCCAGCAGCTTCGGAACTGGGTATGGTCGGGGTTGGAGCCTCGCACGGAAGCTGGGTCTCTCCTCTCGTCCCTTCCTGGGAGCGATCCCGGGCCAGGTCCGTGCTCTGGCCCTGACGGATTGTCCCTTGTGACACCCTTTCTGCGAGGGTGTAAAGATCTGCTCCTGGCCGGCACCCTCAGTATCCAGACGTTGGCTGAAAGATTGGAGGGTCCTAGGGTCATTTTAAATGGGCACCAAAACTGCAGAAGTTCCAAGTGTGGGGTTCGAGAATTTTCCCTTTTGAAAGGGAGGGCTCAGTACGAGGTAGCCTGAATTTCGTCACTGAAAAATATGTGGAAATTACTCTTTATGGCAGACTCCTCCTAGGCGTGTGGGGACCAAAAGTCAGACCCCTTGCATCACACGTGATACTAAATTTGAAGCTGTGCGCAGCCATTTCTTTATAGCTATTTTAAAATTCAAAGCATTCCGTTAGCTGACTTCTGAAGGTTGAAAGATAAGTCTGAGAAACCTCATTCTTTGAGACATGCTTCTGAGGTGAAGTTCTTCCTACTGAAATTCAGTCGCACCTTATTATCTCAGCTCTGTTTGGTAAAAACTTGAAGGAGAAGGACATAATGAGGAGCTAGACTCTGTTGGAGTGGAACTGAGAGCTTGGTCTTGGCGTGTTTTGAAAGCAGGACACGAGTGTTGTGTAGCCAAGGGGATTTGTCGGGAACGGAGGCGGACGACTCCCCAGCACCGCTCTGAGCTCTTCTCTTGGACTTGCAGGCACACACCACCCGCTCCAGCCAGAGGTGCTTGGCCTTTGTCGACGATGTCCGGTGCTCCAACCAGTCCCTCCCGATGACCAGGCACTGCCTTACACGTATCCTTTGATCTGCCTGTGCTGCCTTGGGCTGCCCTCCTGACTGTTTGCTGGCAGTTTGCAGTGTGTCTGTTCCTCCTTTTTTCTCTTTGGCCCTAAATCAAGGCCATCGGTTTGCTGTAGCCGTTGGTTTCAAACAGGAGCCCAGAGGAAACGTCTCCCGGTCTGTTGGCGCTCCCATCCCCGTGGAACGACCCAATTCGTGTGGGAGTGACAAAAGGCTGGGCTTGCCGTCGCCTCCGCCCGGGCAGGTCCTGCCGCAGCCTTCCTGCGGTACGCTGGCCGAGCCAGAGCATCCAAATGGCATGGCTGGTTCAAGGAGCAAAAAGAGAACCTCATGAAGCCTGAGGGAGGCACGAGCTGGTTTCTGACTGTATTGAAGGAGGGTAGAAGCAAGTCTGCTCTCTGCTCGGCTATAGGTGCTGGGTGCCAACAGCCAGCCTGAGCAGGGTCTGCGAGCTCTTGGTACGAGTCCTGCTGTGAGGGATGTGCGTTGGAAGGGGTGTCTGACTGCTGAAGCATGTGCTCAGTGGGTTTTTTGGAGGATCTGAGTGAGGGAGGAGTTCTTAGCCTGTTTGGGGCTACCATGGACCAGCTCGGTCTCCTTTACGCCTTGAAAGGTTCACATGGGTGTGTGAACAGCCTCGAGCTGTTCGATTTCCTGAAACAGCCTCAGCATTTGGAGAGCCGGCACTGAAATTTCCACTGGCATCCCCCCGGCTCGGGGATCACGGCCCCAACATGGGATCCAGGAACTGAACGTTGCCCCGAGTGCAGCTCTCGTCTAAGTGGGATTGGGTGGATGTGGCCGGGAGCAGGTTTGGATCCTGTCGGAGCTGCGTTAGCAGCCGCTCCTGGTGTGAGTTGGGAGAAGCCCTGGTGCTGCGTCCCAGAGCAGAGCTGGCAGCCAGGGGGAGGATGAGCTCTTCGTTTTGTTTGAGCTCTTCTCTTCGTTTTGTTTGAGCTCTTCATTTTTGTTTTGTTACTGAAGTTGGCAGACTTGACTCCAGCTACGCGCAGGGAGCAGCCGGGGAGCAGGAAGCTGCCTTTTGTTTCTCTCCAGTGACCATATGCTTCAAAATAAGGACAGGATAAATACCTACGAAACAGTTAGAGCAAGTCGCTCTTTGCAGCTGGCTTACTTGAGCAGGACAGGCTGAGAAGGGAGTGGAAAAAGCGAGGTTTGATTTCCTTACGTCTGAGCTGTCAGCTGACTTTCACTGACACAAACAAGATTTTACTTTGGTTAGCCCCGCTGAGCTGATAACATCTGCAGTCTGCTCTGCTTTGTGCATTGTCAGGAGGCTCTTGGGCTTTGTTTGCTTTTCAGGAGCTGGATTGTTTGTGACAATGCATTAAAGGGACCGAACCCAGCTGGGCTGTTGTGCTCCAGGTGGAGCGTGTGATTTTTGTCATCTTGGCAATCCATGCTTTTTGGCTACCAATAAAGTCAGTGCTTGATCTGGGAGTCATTCAGAGAGATTAAAATCTGGCTTCCCCACCCTGCTGTTCATACAGAGACGCTTTCCTCACCACATCTGCCCTCGAGTGTCTGAGAGATCTGGCTCCTCTGGGCTGGGCTCCGTACCGTTGCGGCCAGCGCAGATTACAGGCTCCCTGCAGCCTGCCGGGAAGTCATATTGGCGTGTTCGCGGCTGCCTCGGTGCAGGGAGGAGAGGAGGGAAGGATAAATCTGAAACCTAGACAGCTTAAGAAACTGGGTTAAACTCAGTGCCTTTTGCCAGTTTATGTGGATTTGGAAGTTCGGGGTGTTTTTTTTCCCTCTTCCACGCTGCACTGTGTGAAGAGGAAACTGTGGTGTGAACCTCACAAACACCAAGAACAGCTGGGCAGTTGTTTGGGTGAGTTTGATATCGACGTGTCTGACCTGAAAGACTTGATTCGCACCTGAAATCTGCTTTGGCCCCAGCTCCAGATTGTCACCTGCGTTGAGGTTGTGCTTCACCCTGGTCACTTGGTGACGCAATCTCAGCTGTTCCTTGCAGCAGTAAGTAGAAACTTCAGGACTGTCGGTAAACTGTCACTGATGTGGACCCTCGTGCAGCCTGGGCGGTGGGTCCCGCTGTGGTTTCGCAGGGCTCTTGGAAAAGGACGGGATTTGGTCCGTAGCTACTCTGTGCTGCTGGATTGCTCCGCAAGCACGATGCAATTGGAGCAGAGTTTCTGTTTGTGATTAAAGGCAGGAAATCCCATTTACACCTCTGGCAGGAATAGGTTTTCCATTGGGAAGGAAAATGCACTGGGAAGACAGAAATACCGGAACTAAACTCCTGGCTGTGGAAAAAGCATTGTGAGTGCTCGTATCTCTGCTGCGTGTTGGATGTTAAGGCTTGTGCAGATGCTGTTTAAATGGATGTCTGCAAATAAAAGTAAGCCTCTGCATTTGTAATATCTTCCATCTGAGGATCTGCGAGTGCTTTACAGGGATCCAGCTACATCTCCCAGCCCCCACCGGGAGGGAGGCTGTCGCTGTTGTCCCCGTTTTCCATCATGCAAGTAACGTCACCCACGTCGCCGGGCAGTCGGGGCGTGACTGTGGAGTCTGGACTCCTGACCCTGGAGAAGTGTATGGGGTTTTTAACACCCTTTGCTGGAGGGTGGTGGGTGAGTGGGGAGCGTTTATGCCTCTGGGTGCATAATTTGTCTGCTGGGCAGGTTTCCCTTGACCGCATCTTCCCAGACATCTGTCAGGACACTAATCAGACTCTGTTTAAACCGTGTCAAGGCTCCGAGGAAGTGCCCTGCAACAAGCCGGTTCCCGTGAGCCTCTCCGAGGATCCGTGCTGCCCGCTCCATCTCCGGTTGCCTCCACAGATGTACGTACCCGAGCAGGTCCTGGCTGTCCCGGAGGAGCTGGAAGCTGCCCCCACAGACCTGTACTTGAGCGCTGCTGAGCTCCAGCCCACGGAGAGTTTGCCCCTGGAGTTCAGCGATGTAAGTTGTGCAGTGTGCTTTAGGCCGTGGTGTGCAAGCAACGTGTCCTGCAGAAAAGCTTCCCCTAAGTATTGCTGTTTTCGTTACGTGCCATGAAGTCACCCCAAAATACTCGGGGAGCAGGCTGCAGTGCAGCAGACCCGCCGCTCCCCACGTGGAGGGGGGATGGATGTCATGTAAAGCACTGCCTCCCCAGCACAGATAATGTAGAGTTATTGTTATTTGTGCTGCCCTGGGGAAGGAGGGTCTTGAAAAACGTACGGGAATGTGAAAGGTTTGAGAGATGTTTGTTTCTGTAGAGTTGGTGTCTGCTCCTTTAGAAGGGCTGTGCTCTCATTTAAATCCGCATTTAGGGGCTTTTGAAAAAGAGGATTTTTTTTTTTTTTTCACTCTCCCATGAGGAATCCATGAGGATTTTAATCTGCAGATTATTCTGGTGTCCTGCATGTATGTTAAGCCTACATACTTAAAATCCTCTGAAATTTGTTTAAACAAAAACAACCAACCCTGATCATTTGGAGCCGCTCCTCTGAACGAGGTGTCACTTGCTTGAGTATTTGGATGCCCCTGAGATTCTTGAGCACTGCTATCAGGAGGCAAATCTCATGACCGCTTTAAAATTTGCTGGTGGAGGAGGGATCGCCAGCAGCCGCAGGGTCCCCGGGATGGCAGCATCCAGGGCGTTAACACGGGAGAGCCCGGCACCCCTGGGGCCGAGGGAGCTCTCCCTGCCTTTGGTGGGCGTTGAACCAGATCCCAGCCCTCCGTCCTGAGGGGCCGAGCCGGCACGCCGAGCTCGGTGCATTCAGCCTTTGTGGGAGGTGGGTTTTCTTGGGTCAGAAATGAAAAATGTAACCGTTTCTCCCCCAGCCCGTCCTTTGAGAGGGTCCCCTGCTCAACCGTGGGGTTTTGGGTGCTTCAGGCAGGACCCTGGGTGCCTTCCTCCCGCCCTGTACCCCGAGCTTTGCATGGACGTGAATCGCAGACACCCTGCGTGAGCCCTCCGTCCTGGGCTCGGAGGGATTCGGGGCTACGGCAGCGTACGGCTGCGTAGGGCATCTGTGTTTTATCTCGCATCACGCCAGGCTGGTAGGGTGCCACTCGTGAGTCGCAGGCATCTCGCCTTGATCTCAAACACCCTCCAAAGCCAAAACAAATCCCGTCCTCTTAACAATAGCCTCGCAGGAATCCCAGTCTCCCGCGTCAGCAGGGTTATCTACGCAGGCAGCAGACGGCAGCGAGCAGCGCGGATGGAGGAGTAAACCAGAGACCCTCCAGTCCAATACGTTGTGTCGGGGCAAGCAAAGAGGGATGTGTGAAATCTTGGGAGAGGGGTGACTGCTCTGGGTGTCCCTAGGAGGGCAGGATCGGACCCTTTCACAGCCCTCCTGGCTGCTGCAGGGATGCTTCTGGGGCAACAGGTCACGCTGGGCTCCAGACCTTGTCCCCCACACCTTGTTTTCAGAGGGAGTGCAGCACTGCCAGCCTGGATCACGCCGTTTCTGCAGGAGGAGGCTCCTGGCGTCGTGTTCCTGGCTGCCGAGGCTGGGCCTCCCGGTGGCACGGTGCCTCCGGCTCTGCCTTCCTCCTCCCGTCTCCATAAAGCACTGGAGCAGTCTGCTGCCCGCTCCTGCCCCGCTGCTCGAAGGGATAACAGAGAAGGGCTGCGGGGACTCGTGCTTGTCTCCCATGGGGCTCGTTGGGACCCCGCACGCTGATGGAGCTGCTCCCGGTGTTTTCTCTCCTAGGACTTGGACGTGGTGGGCGATGGCATGCAGTGTCCCCCATCCCCTCTGCTCTTTGATCCTTCCGTGGCCCTCGATCAGTCCCTCAGAGACGTTGCTGAAGCCCCCATAGACATACTGGCCCTGGAGGAGCCTTCCCACCCAGGTCTCCCCCCGCAGACGGCACTGATGGACACAGGGACCTCATCTGCCCACGTCTTCGCCCCGCCCACGGCACACCCTGCTGCGCAGC
>NW_009631028.1:342-769 GCF_000690535.1 Cariama cristata | reverse complement strand
GTTCTGGAAGTTTTGTCTGCCCCAGGGAAGGGGAGAAGTCCCGGTTTGCCCTCCTGCCACCCAGGCAGGCCCTGGGGGGGGGTTGCTCTCCCACGCAGCAGAGTTCAGACCCACGGTCTGGGCGATGGGGGAGCGTGGAGGGGGTGGCAGGCAGAGCCGGTCCCCGGGGGGGTGGTGGAGGACGGGTGGTCGCCTCTTCTCTGTGGGTGGCTCGGTGCCGCGCTCCTTCTGCGTGGGACGGGTGTGGAGGAGCTGTCTGGGGTGCGGTGGGGATGTCTCGCAGGCTGGGGACTACCCACTGTGGGAAGCCCCTTTTCTCCCTTCTGGGGATTTTGAGGGGAGCTGTCGTCTTCTGCGCAAAAGGCGTCTGATTTCTCCTTCTTTTCAGTCTCCTTTCTCACTCGCAATTTGCTCCTCTCGTGTCCCG
>NW_009631028.1:0-271 GCF_000690535.1 Cariama cristata | reverse complement strand
TGGGGGTGACCCCAGAGCCCTGGAGCACGCACCCCCCAGGCCCTGAATGAAGACCACCGGTTTGCTGTAGCCCTTGGTTTCAAGCAGGAGCCCAGAGGAAACCTCTCCCGCTCCGATGGCGCTCCCGTCCCCGTGGAACGACCAATTCGTGTGGGAGCGACGCCAGCCTGGGCTTTGCCCTCGCCTCCCCCCGGGTGGGTCCCCCTGCAGCCGGCCCACCCTGCCTTTGCTGTCCCCAACAGGGTCACCTCCTGCTGGCAGCGTGCCGGCC
>NW_009631027.1:50222-50503 GCF_000690535.1 Cariama cristata | reverse complement strand
GGGTGCAGCAGTGCCTCGGGATGGCCGGACCCATGGGGGCCGGGATACGGACTGGTTGCGGCCATGGGATGGGGCTGGAGCAAGGAGGGCCGGGAGCGAGTGGGGAGCACGAGGTTCCCCTGGGGATGAGGGGCAGGAGTGGGGTCCCAGCTCGGGTCGTTCAGTCCCTCTCCTGCTGGGCTGGAGGACCCACAGATCCTCTGCCTCATGTCCCCTTGGGTCCCAGGGGGACCTTTGCCTCCCTCCAGCCAGCAGGTCTGGGTCCGTGTCTAATCCCTACG
>NW_009631027.1:48103-50182 GCF_000690535.1 Cariama cristata | reverse complement strand
AGGAGCGGTTGGGCCCCGGTTCCGTGCTGGGTGTCCCTCCCAGGACCTGTCTTGCCCGGGATGCTGTGTCCAAGCCCTGGACCCACATCCTAGGAACGTCCGGGTTGCCATGCACTGCACGGCCTGATTACCAGCTCCTCTCTCTGCCTGCTGTCCCCGGGGCTCTGGTCCTCCTTGCGGTGTCCCCTGTGCATCTCCTCCTGCCTAAGCCAGGCTCACGGATCCCCTCGTGTCCCCTGAGCTGCCGGGCTTGCACAGAGGACTGGGTGTAGCTGTGCTGGCTCTGGCTGCTCTTTACCTCCCAGTTCCACCGCCTCCGTCGCAGGGGGACCCTCCGCTACCTCGGTCTCTCCCTTGGGTTCAGACCCCACACGGGAGCCTCACGCTGACCGAGTCCCAGCGCCCCGGCACTGCCAAACCCCAGTGCCCAGGTTAGAGGGGATGGGCACCCCGATGTAGGCAGCTCCTGCCCGGGTGTAAATCGGCATCGACCCCTGAACGATCCCAGCCCTAGGTGGGATCTGGGTCCTGAGGGACGTGGGAGCCCACTGAGGCTGCTCTCATGGTCTTGGCTGCAGACTGAGATGTGTCACATCTCTTCAGGGATCCAGGGGGCTCCAGGTCACCAGCCTGGGCTTTAGTAAGACCTTCCCAGGTGAGGAGCTCAGTGGCAGTGGGTAACGTCTCACAAGAAGGTGTTTTGCCTCTGTGACCCGTTCTCATCCTGGCAGCGTGATCACAAAACCTTCCCTGGGTCAGCCCTACCCTCCTAAATCACCTTGATATTTCTGTTAACCAAATCGGTGTCCAAATCAATTGTGGGTGTCCTGGGAGAGCGACTCATTCACTGCCTGCGTCTCCCCGGACGGGGTGAGCATCTCGCTTGAGATCACAGGGAGGGGAAGGCAGGTGGGCTCCGAGCGCAGGAAAAACCCAAATCCAAGCAGATCGGTTGCCTTTTCTTTCCGGGGAGGGGGATGGGAGAGACCAGATCTTGCTTGAACAGTCAAAGTAAGTTGCCTTTGCTTTTCCCTGCTCTTCAAGGTCAGCCTAGCTAATGAAAATCAATCTTCCCTCTGCCTCTCTCTGCTGCATGAGCAGATTCTACCTGTGGCCCCTCACCTACTTGAAAGCCTCCGCTGCCGCCGGCTGCCCGGCCCGCTGACCATGTGCAACGCCGGTGGGGAGCTTCCTATTGAAACGGAGTCTTCCTGCGGGCCCGGGCACCGTGACAATACCGGTGTCACTGAGGGATCGCTCATTTGATCTGCCAGAGGAGAATGGCTTTGTCCCGGGGAAGCTGGCTGTGCACGGAAAGCACGTATCCGATGCTGCAACCTGGGCTGGAAGCGCTGGGGGAAAGCTCTTCGCTGGGGTCTGGCGTGCAACGAATGGCTTCAGTGCGCTCCTGGGCAGCTCCGTTTTGCAGGCAGCAGCAGTGGGAAATTTCTCTCTCCCTCCCCACTGAGGGCCAAGACCTGGCTCCGTGGCAGACCCACTCCTGCCTGCCCCCTCTCCTTGCCCAGCCCCACGGAGGTTTCACCCAAACGCCAGCAGCAGGGTCTGGCAACCCCGAGGTTTTGGCGATGGTGCTGATGCCGTGAAGTCAAACCTGCCAGGGTGGGGGGAGTTGTGGGACAGGGGGGTCCTCGCTGCCCCAACCCACAGCTCTCGGCTGGGCCGGGCCTTCCCTCCGGGGGAAGCGGGCGCCCAGCGCTGCTGGCTGGGGAAGTGCCGTTTCCTGAAAACAACGGCAAACAGCATGGCAGCCCCGGTGCGAGGAGCAAGACGGGGCTTGCCCGCTGCAAAGTCTGCTTTCCCTGCTTCGCCTTGTGTTTGTGCCGGGGTTAAGGACAAAACCTGCCCTTCGCAGTGCTCCTGACGGGGGTAGATCGGTCCCTGGGCTGTCGCTGGGCTGCACGTGGGAAAACGGGATGCTGCAGTGGGAACCGCAAGGACTCGGGGAGTCTGGGGGCTTGGCTTGTCCCTGGCCAAGTGTGCGTCTCATTAGCTGCAATTTGTTGCTGATGCTACCTGAACTGAAATGTGTTCAGATCCCGGTGCCCCTGGTGTGTGCAG
>NW_009631027.1:47329-47794 GCF_000690535.1 Cariama cristata | reverse complement strand
GAGGAGTTCTCCAGCCAGTCTTGGCTTCCTGGTTTGTATGGATGGATCCGTTATAAAATGTAACAGGGATGTTTTCTCTGTCTTCCTGCCCCATCCTTTAGGATTTTTAGATGTGCCCTGATGCCGCAGGGTCTCCTCGCTCCTGGAGATGCAGCTCTCTTCCAGTGTGGCTGAACTCAGTTGTGACGAGACGATGGACCCACCCGCTGAGGACTTCCAGCAGGTCCTGTCCATTGACCAAATCCGCTCCATCCGTGCCAGCAACAACTATGTGGAGAGACCGGCTGTCTGCTTCCAGCAAGCCCGCTCCAACCCATCCCTGTCCCAGCCACCACACAAGCAAGAGTGGTCCCAGGACCGCCTGGTGTCTTCCACCTTCCAGGACCTGCACCGCAGCCACAGCCAGCAGCACCAGATGCCACCTTTGCAGCCACACATGAGCCATTCCAGCACGGCCAGCTCCGT
>NW_009631027.1:19850-47222 GCF_000690535.1 Cariama cristata | reverse complement strand
GAATCGCCGTTGAAGGGGGTGACGGAGAAGCCCACCCTCCACACCGGCCACCTCTTCATCTGCGAGGAGTGCGGGCGATGCAAGTGTGCCCGCTGCACGGCCGCCCGCAGCCTGCCCTCCTGCTGGCTCTGCAACCAGCGCTGCCTCTGCTCCCCCGAGAGCCTCCTCGACTACGGGACATGTCTCTGCTGCGTCAAGGGTCTCTTCTACCACTGCTCCACCGACGACGAGGACACCTGCGCCGACGACCCCTGCTCCTGCGGGCCGGGGTCCTGCTGTGCCCGTTGGGCTGCCATGAGCTTCCTCTCTCTCCTCATGCCCTGCCTCTGCTGCTACTTTCCTACCCTGGGGTGCCTCAAACTTTGCCAGCGGGGTTATGATGGCCTGAAACGACCCGGCTGCCGCTGCCAGAGCCACACCAATACAGTTTGCAGAAAGATCTCCTCCTCCAGCGGCACGCCTTTCCCCAAGGCGCTGGACAAGCCGGTATGACCCTCCCAGGGAGGAGAAGCGGGCTTTACTCCTCTTCCTCCTCCTCCTCCGCCTCCTCCTCCTCCTTCTCGCCCCTCCATCCCCTCCCTCTGCTCTGCAGTGCTCCCCCCTACCCACCATCACCTCCTGGGAATGAGATGGGTGAACTGAGGGTCCCCCAGCCTCTGGGAGCACAAAGGCGGCTGGGTGGCCAGGGGGGCGTGGGAAACGGTGGTTCCGCACAGGCGGGTGAGGGACCGGGAGAGGCAGAGAGTGCTGCCCTGTAGGGAAGGGTGACCGGGGGGGTCCTCGGGACTCTGCTCTCAGAGGGTTTTAGGAGCTGCCGCTGCCCCGTGGTGCGGTCCTTCCCGATGAGGGGGAAGAGGCAGGTTGACGCATCCCCTGTGCAAGAGTCCTCCAGGAGCCAGACCTCCATCCCTCTCTCTTCATCTCTCTCCAGCACTTTTGGTGGGTGGCCTCTCTGCTCTCGAGTGGCCGTAGGTCTGCTTTCCCCAAGGGGCTTGGAAGCCACTGGGAGAAGCAAGTGAGCTTCAAAATGAGGTGGCATCATATTTTTCTGTCTCAGAGAGGAAGGGAAGGTGTGGGAAGCTTTAGAAACCTTCTGGCAGGAGAAGGAGCTATCGGAGGCAGCCCAGCCCACTCGCTTCTGCCCGACTGCAGTGAGGGAAAGGTCCCCTCTGGGATTTGGCTGAGAACAAGAAGCTGGTTTGAAATTGCCATTCATTTCTCAATGCCTCGAAGGGCTGCCTCCAGAGCGCAAACCCTGGCGGGATGGGAGCTGCCGCCCAGCTCCATCCCACTGTCGAGCAGATGCCACAGGCACCGGCTCCGTGCTGGAGCCCCGAGAGCCCCGATCTGGTACCTTCCACCAGCACTGAATTCACTTTACAAACACACGTATCGCAAACCCAACTGCCAACAGCTGCCGCTCGCATGGCTCTCCCTGGCCGTTCGCACCAAACCTGGGGTTTCCCAGCGGGGACTTCTGCAACTCCGGCTTTGGGCTGGAGGGAAACGGAGAGCAGAAGGGAGTGTTGAAAGACAGGACCCCGACCTTCCCTCCCTGCAGAAGTTGCCTTTGGGTCCTCACCTCGCTTTCCTCGGCCCACCGACGTGTCACGCCAACACCAGCGTCACGCCGGCAGGCAACCCCGGCAGCTGGCACGGCTGCGGGTAACCGTCATCGGTGGCTGCCTGTGGCAAACTGGAGATGGGTCTGAACCAAGCCCTGGGACTGGGCCATCTGCAGACAGAAGGAAACCTGAACTGGGGTCAGTGCTTCGCGGTGTACTTGCTGTGATGATGATAAGCCCAACCTGGGACTGCAGTTGAGGGGAGTTCCTCCTGGTCCTGGACTCAGCCCCATCTCCGCTTGCAAACGCGCAGTGCCAGCTCTCGGTTGCGACCCTCTCTGACATTGATTGGGGGAGTTTGGAGCCGGGACGATGTCCCGGTGCTCGGCTCTGCCCGCCTGTCTCTTCTCCGAGGGGTGCGAGTGCGGAGGGAAGCGAATGGTTCCCCTGGAGAAATATATGCAACGTGTCCCTTGGCTTCCTCCAAGACCCTGCCATCCAGGGCTCATCCGTCGCCTTCCCTCAGCCACCTCTTTACGTAGAGTTCTGTGGATCTATTTTTGTATATATAAATATAACGTTAGGATGGCTAGGTCTATTACTAATAATATTCATGATACTGCTGTGAATGGTGCCAGATGCAAGGTTTGGCTTCCTGGTACACTTGCACATGCTGGAAGATGATTTCCCAGTCTGTTTATTGCTAATCCTAGACCTTTAGTTCCTAGGTAGTCGGGAGAGGGGGAAAGGGGGATTTACAGATCGTCCTTGGGGGGGGGGTCTGCTTTGCAGAGACAGGGTAGGATTTCGTGCTGGCTATGGGGTGAGGCAGGAGGTAGATGCTCACGATGGGCTTCCTCTTTCCGTACATTTGCTATCTTAAAATCGCAGCTGATCCAAGCTCCTTCTGTTGCAGAGAAAAGCAGTTCCAGAGAGTGATTCATCCCTCCTGAAAACATTATTCATTAAATTATGTGCTGGCAGTCCCTGTCTCCCTTGACTCAAATGGGACCCAAACATTGAACTGGAGGTTCCCTGTGGAAGGGGAGATGAATCCCATCCCTGGTGTGAAGTCTGTGCCTGGGGCATGTTACAGACGAGACCGATTTCACCTACAGCCCGAGGAGGGGATGCTGAAAGGTGCTTCCTCTGGCCAAAGGTGGAGAGCCCGCTTCTGTAAGCTGTGGGGAGTTCAGGGTGATGCTCTGGGTTACAGCGAGGATCTCCTGGGTCATGCTCTGGGTTACAGCGAGGATCTCCTGTGTGATGCTCTGCTTTACAGCGAGGATCTCCTGGCATTAAGAAGGGAGAGGGCCACGTCTGTGCGGTTTGCACATCCTCTGAGGCCAGCCCTGGACTCTGAAATCCTTTGGGTTTTAAGGCAATGACCTTCTCGGAGGATGCCCTGTAGGTGTGTGTACCCCTGTAAGATCAGTCCATGTCTCTGTGGCAGCAGTTGTAAAATATATTGCAAACGTATTTATCTGTATGCCAATAATTACTTGGCTCCCTGCATCCAAGCGATGTTCAGGGGAGAGATTTCCGCCAAGAGGTACCCTTCCTTTTGAACGCTCGGTTCACTTTTGTATTGGTGCTGATTAGACTCCTTCTTCCTAAAAACTGTAAAACTTTTAAAGCGAAAAAAAAGGTCCCTTTTTCATGGAGGATCTGAGGAACTGTCTCACTTGAATGTGAATGTGAAGTAGTTCATTGAAACTTTTTAAGAAAACTAATGAACAGAATTTTCCAACTTGCTCTACTTTGATTTTTTTTTTTTCCCCTCCTCCTTTTTAAATGGATCCTACTCGTAAATTTAGTTACCACCTCTGTATCTTTGCAATTCATTGCTTCCTCTCCTGATGGTGGAATGACTCAACATGTGAAGCTTCATCATTTTCACGGCCTCCAAAGTCATGCAAGCACGGGTGACCTCCCCCAGGTGCTGGAGCTGTAGGCTGAGAAGATGGGGATGAGAAGGTGGCTGTCCCCGTACCGGCTCCCCAGAGCCAGTTTTGCCGGGCGGTGGGATGGCGAGGCACAGCCCTGCACTACTCCTGCAGCACATTTGCCTTCAGGAATTGGTAGGAGGCCAGGACGCCTGCCAGTAGCCTTCTACCTAATGGGCTTTTTCTGGGTCAGTGCGGAAATCCCATTTCTACCCGGGAATCGTGCCATAGCCTGGGTGCAGGGCTGAGGAGTCCGGCCAGGTCTCTGGAATGTCTCATCTCCAAGAAATGACAAACCTGAGAGATGTGTTTTATGAAATACGGGACACGTGGAAGGGAATTAGAGGGGAGGAGAGCCCCAGATGGGCACTGAGGGCCGTCAGACCAGCGCAGGGCTTTGGTTTGACTGTGTTGAGGGCAAAATGCAAAGCCACATCCAAGCCTTGCGGTTGCATGGGCTCGAGAAGTTTAGAGCTGTTGACCCCTACCCTGCTCATAGGGGCGTGTGGCTTCACGTGGGGTCACGGCTCCCCACTCTGTCGGGGGGGCCCTCGGCGAGCCCCCCTTCCTTGCTCTCAGCAGAAAGGACAGGTTGGGATTTGCCAAAGGCTCTCCAAGGAGGCCAGCTCTGGTTCGCTGAGCTCATCTGCTCTCAGGAAGGCTGTGGGTAGCCTCCGGTCGTGGTTTTTTCCTGAGCTTTTCCGAACATCTTCAGACCAGATCCATCCTGCTCCCTGCCCACCTCCTGCTGCCAGACAGTTTGGTTTCCCTGCAGAGAGGGCTCCAATTTTGGTTGGGGTTGTGAGCCCCTTTCCTGCCCCGCCCTGTAATGAGTCAGATAACATCTGCTCCAGATGTTTGTTTGCAGCTGCTTGTCCTGGCAGTTTGGGTTTTTCTCTGTCCTGACGTGTCTTTGTTGGTTTTCTTTTGGGAGAGTCACATGTTGAGTCCTCTGCTTTCCCTGCGCCCCTTGTGATCTGACAAGGATGGATGCGCTTTGCGAGGGAACGTTTCTCTGTGTTTGCCGTGTGTCTCTGCCGGTTGCGGGCTCCTATGCCAAGAAACGTGCAGGGCTGTAGGGCAGATTTAGACAAGGAAGAGACTCAGGTGCCAAAGGAGCAGGAGGCAGGAGCTACTGAGCAGGACCTGAGCTCCCCCTGCTCTGCTCCCCATGCAGGAGCCTCCTCTTCCCCCCCTGAGACCTCCAAAGCTCCATCCACGCAAGAGCTCCTGCTGGTGTTTGCTATCTGCAAGGCTTCCCTTGGTCCCGCTCCTCTCCTTCCCTGCCGGTAAAGGTCTGATCGGTCCCAGCACTGGTAAGGAGGGGTCACTGAGGACCAAGGTGGAGTCCCCCTCCCATCCCAGCTCCCCAGCCCTCCTGGTGGAAGGGCAGAAGTGGTCCTTGGGCTGTTGTCCACCCACCCCTGAGAAACATCAGTGTCAGCCAAGTACCTCAAAGAGTAGAGGGGAAGCTCTCTGGGACTCTACACTCAGATTCCCATAAAATCCCATTGAGTTCGCTCTTCCCCGTCCCCATGTGTGAACCCAAAGACTGGCAGGCAAGTATCATCCACCAGAAGATGCCAAAGCACCGAATAACAGTTTGTGAACAGCTGCTTTAGTGCAATAAAGAGGGACGAGTGGAAGGGCGAGAGGAGATGCTGCAGGGTTTGCACGGCTGGACTGCACAGGGAAGGAGCACACCGTGCCCCAAACTTGCTGTTCCCAGCACCCGCGTTGTTAGTTTGCTCTCTGTCTCTGGCCCTTGGGTGTTTCGAGGCTGGAGAAAGCTGGAAGGTCTTCAGACATTAGGAGGTCTAACTTTTTGTGATCAGCACGTGAGGAAGGTAGATAAGGGACGTACCCCCACCCCAAAGCCCATTCGTGGTCTTTAATAGGACCCAGTTCAGGCTTGTCTCATTCAAGGAGCCCGTGGAGCCCAGACCTGTGGGATGCTTGCAGCAGCTGGAGACTGCTGGTCGGCATCTGGTCCATGTGGGCCAAGCCAGAGCTGTCGTCTCTTTGGGCTCAGCCTGCTTCGGGGTATTTCTCAGCGAGCATCAGGATCTATTGCGAACTCTTTCTCCCAGAGTGCAGGTTGGGAGCTTGCGGAGGTGAGATCTGTTGTCCTGCTTGGGGTGATGCTGCAGAAGAATCCCCTGAGGGCATAGGCCAGGGAGGGTGAAGGGTCCCCTCGCAGGGGGACTGTGGGCGGGAGGGACGTTGGATGGATGGGAAGAGATCACACGCAGAGTGAACGTGCGAGTGCCGGGCGAGGGGAAGCAGTGCGAGGTCTCTCGCTGGGTCTCTCTCCTGCAGCACCTTCCTGCAGAACCCCAAAGGGTTTCAGGGCGAGCAGGACCAAACCCACCCCCATGAGCTGACCTGGACGTTGGGAGAGGAGGTTTCTCACACCCTCTGTCCCAACGGCAGCATCGACCGAGAGGTGTGTGGTCATCCCGGAGCTGGCACAGCCAGTCCCCACCTGGCCCCTGCTGCCGCTCTGCCCCGGGGCAACCCCTTTGCCCCTTCCCCTCCCTTTCCCCTCTGCCCGTCCTTTCCCCGTGGTTCCCTCAGGCCTTTGCGATGCTCTGCGGACGGGCAGGGGCCGTGCAGCCTCCTGCTTCCCCAGAGGTCCTCAGCACAAGGTTCTCCTTAGAAGACGGATCACCCTTGGCTTCGAAGGAGAGTCTCGTACCAAGAACCGAAGCCTCTCATTCCCCGTTTAACTGGTACAAAGGCATTCTGTACAATGTATAAAGAGATCCCTCCCCCGGCTGTCTTTATTTGGGTTCCTTTCTATAAGGTATAATATATGTTTATAACCTGATGGCTGTTTTTTGACAATACTCTTGTACCTTTTAAGGGAAAAAAAAAACCATAAAAAAAGCCAAAGTATTTATTTGAAAAGTTTATTTTAAAGATAAGAAAAAAAAAATAACCTATTTATTTTAATGCACCCTCTTCTGTTTGGTTTTCTTCTCTTGCAAAGCTAATAACTGTTACTGAACCACTGCTGAGATGAAAGAAGTAATTCTATGGGTGGCTTCACAAGCCCACTTAGAGCAACTATTCAATAAAAATATATATTAATTTTGAACGTGGTCTCATTCTTGTCTTTGTGATGGCCGGGGCATGACTCAGACTCCTGTTTCGGCAGGGCTCTTCCTGGCTGCGAGGTGCTGGGCGGCTGGGCTGGCGCTGGCATGGGCTGAGTGTTGGGGGGATCATTTCACACTCTGTGAGATCCCCCCCCCGCTAACCCTCTCCTGATGCTTAAAGAAAAC
Source organism: Cariama cristata (assembly GCF_000690535.1). Lineage (NCBI taxonomy): Eukaryota > Metazoa > Chordata > Aves > Cariamiformes > Cariamidae > Cariama > Cariama cristata. The sequence goes on along the minus strand of NW_009631027.1, from coordinate 40,424 downwards.
CTCAAAAATCTCAGTGTGTGCCTCCCTGCTGTGACTGCCCCAGCTCCTTGAGGAAGGGTAGGCTCCTGTAGCAAAGGGCAGGAGCAAATAGGGAGGGACTGAGGGAAGAAATCCTTGAGGTTTGGGGGATTTCAGTCACTCCGCAGAGATTCCAACACATTCGCAAAGCTTTTTCTACTGCCGGAAGAGATGGGGTGATGCCACGGGGCAGTGGACATCTTCTGCAGGAGGAGCTGCCGTTGGGACACGGCCGCCGGCTCCCACCAGCTGCAGAAGGCACCTCGGTGATGTGTTTAGCCCCAAAAGGATGGATCTGGGCCACAGCATCAGCAGTTGCCGGATCAGGCTGGTGCCCCCAATCTCTCCATCCCTGTTACAGGCCAACGTTGCATGCACTTCTGCCTGTACAGAGCTCAGTAACTTCTTCTTGGCTCGAGGGTGTCTTCTCTTCCCCTAAAGCTCTTCTCTCTCAAAGTCAGTGGTCTTTATTCCAGAGCATGAAGCCCTTTCATGGAGATCCGGTGGCTAATGAACCCCACGGTTAGTGGCACCTCCCTCATTCTCATTTGAATTTGTTGGCTTTGGCTTCTAGACCTTGACTCTGGCTGAACCTGTCTCCTGTAGCTGCAGAAGTCCTTTCGTAGGAAGTTTTTGCTAGGCTAGACCTGTGCTCAAGAGCCCTCTCAACCTTTGTGCTTAATTAAAAACATGCATTCTCTGGGTCTCTCACCGTAAAGCCTTTTCTCAGGCTGTTTGACTGGTTTTGGAGTCCTGTTTGTACCGTCGCTGGTATCAGAGCGTGCCTTCCAAAATACGTTCCAGTGCCTCAGCCACAGCATTCAGGATCTGCCTCGGGGTTGTGGCGTACGGATGGGAGTCCGGTCCCTGCCGTGACTCACTCTTCCCCTGCTTTTAAAACAAAAGAAGACTTTAGGCTATTTGTCACCCATTGGCTCTTTTCAGTGCCAAAGTCCCTCTTTCTTGGACACAGCCAACCGGTTGCATTCCCAGATGCACAGCCTTCTTTTAACTACGTTTGGTTTGTATAGTGCCACCTTCCAAGCCTTCCCCGTCCTCCGCAGTTCATGCCACCGAACCTTACTGGCATCTGCAGATCTTTTTCAGCCGTGGTCCTGTAGAGGAAGGCTGAAGGAGAGCTCAGGAGCTGAACTGTAGTGTGAGATGATTAGCAGAGGCACAGGTTGCTGTCCTACAGACCGTGATGATCTGAAAAAGATGGTAATTGCTTGCTTAGACATTTTCCTTCTCCTGTGTAAAGATAGTCATTGTGGTCCCAGGAATCACAAAAAGTGACAATAATTGGGCTTTCTCCTCAGATCAGGGTGATCCTTTGAACTGCACAATCTTTTCTGGTTTTGCATCCGTGTGAGGACCGGGTAGAGGAGAGGACCAGAGGCTCAAGCATACCATGGCACACGCCGTGGAGCACAGGGCTCCAGGTGAACTGGTGGTAGCACCAGGTCACAGTCGTGTAGTTGTACCACCTGGATGGTTAGGTCTTACTGGTTTAGCCCAGAATAATAAGCCATTTTTTCTTGACTAGCACAGCCAGATGTTGTTCAGAGCTGAAATGGCCTGGACCACGCTGTGCTAGGACCAGCATGGTCAGAGCAAGCTCAGCTCCACGAAACCCTCCCTTAGAGGCAGAGAAGGTTTTCCAGAAGTGGATTTCCACCCTTTTTGGTGTTGAAATCTTCCCTTGCCTTCAGAACAAGCAAAGTTAGGCCAAACTCAAATCCCTCTGAGGATGTCCCGGTGTGATCCAACCCTCTGCCTGTGCAGCAGACCCACAAGAAGCCAGCATCCCTCACCGGCCTGGGAAGGATGCCTGGCGTGCTCTGGGAGAGCAAGGGTAGGTGTTTGCCGTTGAGAGATTGGCTGTCTAGGCAGTGGAAAGAAACAAGCCCTCTTACGGACTCATTCATCTCTTCCTAAGATGGCTAAATAGGTCAGATGAGTCATGCCCTGAAAGTGCCTATTTCTCTTCAATGACTACAAAGAGGGAAGGAGCTCTTGACAGCCCTCCACGCTGAAGACATCTGAAGGTAACGGATCTGACTCTGGCTGCTGCGATGGTTTCAGCGGGTCAGCAGGGGAGTTCAGCCTACCCTGAGCATCCAAAGTGTTGCTGCGTCAGTGACTTCATCAGTGACGGTGAAGAGGAGATGAAGGAAGAATTAAATGCCAGCTGTTTTTTAACTCACGCTGAAGGTGGTATGCATGTAGGAACCTGGACTTACAGAGTCGGATAGGACCAGGTAGAAGGTCAAATCTAGTTCCCTGCTGTCGCCATAGGTTGTAGGGACCATGGAGCAGGAGTTTAGGCTGGAGGGATTTGCAGAATGGCTTCTCTGCAACCATAAACCCTTTCTCGCTTGGCCACAGTCATCCTCCACGTAGGACTGAGGACAGCTTATTGCTCTGCAGACCTCTGACCACTGCTCTGGCCTGAAGAAGCTGCTCTGGTCTGGGCGGATAGGAGAGCACAGTCTGATGTTGCCCCCCGGGTCTGCCTTCCCCACCACTGTTCAGAGCTGCTCGGTGATGTTTGGGAAATGGGACCTGGGAGGGATCATGGGTTTGGGATTCCCCCGGACCAGCGAGGGGGCAGGTGTGAGGGCAGCCAGGAGCCTTTGAAATAGCCCAGACAAGGCAGGACACCCCCAAAAGGTTCACCCATGCTGTGACTGCAGCCCTGGGGATGCAGGGGGGCCTTGCTCCCTACAGGCAAGAGGGTCCCCGTGACCCCAATGCTGACAATGGGCCAGGGTCCTTTTGCAAAATGGGCAGTTGGCTTATAAGCACCCAGAAATGCCTGCAGTTTATGGCGCTGTCCTGATATTACAGACCCATGCTTTGGCCCTGCAAAACATCACGAGATTGGCTTAAAAATCAAGATGCAGCTCACAGCAGATTCTTGTTTTTCGTTGCTGCTTTCGGAGGCTGACTGAGTCATGCTCACAAGCCTCTTTTGCCAGACACCAGGGCTAGCAGCTTCGCTGAAATAATGAAATGAGCACGGAGATTCTCACGTGAGCCCAGGAGCCAGTGGTTCAGAAGCTGCCCCAGATGTTGCAGCCTGGGGATCAAGAGTCAGAGTGGACACCCCAGACCCACGTCCGAGAGCACAGAAAACTGCAATGTGCAGAAAGGATCTTAAACTGGGGATGATGCACAAAAAGCAGGAGGGACAGGAGGTCCATCTTCCAATTTCAGTCCCGTCACTGACACGCTCTTTCCTCTGGACACCTCACTCCTTCCCCAGACTTGGTCCTTGGCAGCTACTGAGTGCTGATGCACCAAGCTGCAGGGCTGCTGGTTTTCCTGGGGTTTCTACCGTACCCCTACAAGCACGACCAGCAATGTCTCAGCCCCTGGCTCTGCAGCACTTTAAAGTTCTCCACTGGTGCCTGAAGAAATAACGCTTTCCCCTGGCTGGAGAGCTCCTCACCCGGGTGCTCCCGTGGCATCCTCCCTCCCTGTGTTTCTGGTGCTCGGGAAGTGGCTGCGGATGAGATTTCTTCCAGGCACGTTCAGAGCAAAATCATCTTCCTGAAATGAAACTCAAACTCCACATTCTCCTGGGTAGCTTCTGAAGGGTTTATTTCCTGTATCCACTTCCCCTGTGCCTTGCTGTTATTCATAAGGACATTTGCATGAAACAGTAGGATCTCAGTCTTTTGATGTGCAATTATCATCTGCAGAAATGACTAATCAATTAAGGACAGTCACTACCAGGCTTTCTATTTATTTCTTTCTCATTGAAACTAGAGCAAATGCGTCCTTTTTCACAGGAAAACGCTGTTTTTTTCCAGCCATCGCTGCTGAAAACTTCCCGATGGATCTGAAAATTACATCATGCCCTTCTTGGTCCCTGCTGTTGTCACCGTCAGCCCTGAGCTGGCCGTGCTGCTGGCAGCGAGCCGGCAGGCGAGCAAGCCCACGTCACTGGCCCTGCCAGCTCAGCGGTGCCACTGGGAGTGGGGACATGCCGGGAAAAGCTCAGATTCCACTTGGAGAGACGCTCAGGTGGGTAAAAAGGTGCCCAGAAGCATAAGCATGCATGAAGACACCTCATCCTAAAGGTGGTCTACCATGAGAGGGTTCAGCTAGAGGAGAACCTAGACTTAAACTGCAGGTCTGGACTTCCCCTGGGCATGGGGGAATTTGGATTTGAAAGGTTCAACCCATCTTCAATCACAAAACACTGTGTGGGATTCTCCGGCAAGAGGCAGGAGGGATGGACTCTCTCTCCCAGACACGTCTGGTGACATTGGTGTCTCCTCCTGTCAGAACCATCCCCATTTCTCTGCACGGTGCCGTCTGTCCCCGCTCTGTTACAGGGAGCTGAGGTCGGGGTGGGCATGGACAGATGCCCACAGACATCCAGGTGTTACAGGGAGCCAGCAGACAGCTCTGGCTGGGCTGCAGAGGGAGCAGGGGCTGGGCAGTGGGGAGGAGATGCTGGAGGGGCACAGCACGGTGTTGGTATCGGTATCAGTATCGGTATCGGTATTGGTGGGAGGGAGAAAAAGGGTAAAAGCAGAGCCCACAGAGGGAATGAGATGAGCCCCGAGGCTGCCAGCACAAACCACCTGACCCTGATGGTTGTCAGGACTTGGCCGTGCTACGTTTACGGTTGGACTTGATGATCTTAAAGGTCTTTTCCAACCTAAACGATTCTGTGATTCTGTGATTCTAGGACAGTACCTGACTCCTGCGCTCTGATGACTTTAGGGTGTCGCTGACCTGGACCTATGGGTGCACCTCCAAGGGGACAATGCTGTCGCAGATGAAAGGGTGACCACGGGTGTTGACCAGGAGAGGCAGGGGACCGAGGCATCTCTGCATGTGGGTGCGTGCACGTAGCACGGGGAAAACTGAAGTGAGGGTCCGGGAGGCCCTGGATTCCCACCCTCCTCCTGACTGCTCTGCCCGAGAGAGTTCCCCACAGAGGGAGGGGGTCGCCCCTCCTGGCCAGCCAAGCCCCCCAGCCCACTGCACTGTGTGCACACGTAGGCACCCGAACCGGCCCAGTCTTCGGCAGCTGAGGGGGCAAATGAGCTTCAGAGCAATGAGCCAAGGGACAGAGGAGGTCCAGGGACCTTGCACTTCCCACCTAGTAAATAGTGACACCCAGATGCACTTGGGAAGGAAGTTTGCAGGAAACCTTCGCAGCTGAGCTGCTGGGCACTGCCACTACCCGTGCTTATCGCCGTCGTGAGCATCCTGAGGAGCAGAGGAGAGGCTCTCACCCCAAAGTTTGGGTTTCTCACCTTTTCTCCTCTGCCTGCTCCCACCATTGCTGCTCCCAGACACTCTGTGTGACCCTGGCAAGGGGCACAAAGTTGGGGGTGGCCCGGAAGGTGAGAAGAAGATAAAGCTGAAAGAGAAGCAGAGCTGTTTTGTAACAGCCTGCCCCTGGGGAGAGATCACACCGCACCGGAGAAGTGCCTCCGGAGAGGTGCGGCAGGCACGGAGGTGACCAAATGAATTGACACCAGGCAATTCTCACTGGAGCTAAAGAGACAAAGTAATTGAAAATAAATGAAGGAACATGACACCTGGCTGGCAGATCAGTTATCTATAGCGTACCTTTCCTGAAATAACTGCCTCCTGAACATCATACGCTGAGGCAAAACCAAGGAGATGCACACGTAAAATAGGTCACTCCAGCAGGGACATGAAGGCCCCTTTATTTTTAATGGAAGCTGTCAGAAGGGTTAATTAGACGGTGCCCAGCCGTGCCCTCTGTCTGGGGTATGGGCTCCCCTTGCCACCAAGGGGTACTGCGCAGGAGGGATAAGATGCCCCATCGTTCTTGTCCTCGGGAAAACACTTGGGTCGCAGACCAATGCAAGTGGGGGCTTTCCTGGCTCTCCAGCCTCGGAGAGAAATCCAGACACCTCGGGGAAAGCCAGGACGTGGTGCACTCATGCCACGGGGCTTTGGGTAATTAGGGTAAGGGGAGAGTCATCAACTCATCTGAGCTCAAAAATGCCCCCAAAAGTCCTCTAAGAGGCTCATGTACAAGTCAATGACCCCAAACTGGTCATCTGCAAGGATTGTTCAAAAGCGGGTTTATTCCTGGTGGGACATAGCTTTTGTCCTGCAGAGCCTGGCATGGACTGTCCCTCCCTCCGCAGAGAGGTGGGAGCGAAGGTGAGGAGAAAGGGTAGGACTGGTGTGGGCAGTCCTGCTAACACCGGGAGTTAAACTCTTCAACCAGCTGCCGAAACCACACCATACCAATCACCCCGCTGGCCCTTTCCATCGCTGTCAAGGGTGTGGGTTGGTCACATCTTCCCTTTGCGGAAACGGGAGGTGCTCAGCACCTTGGGGACCCAGGAGGTTTGACAGGATTTGGCTGCCGAGTTCAGAGCCCAGTGGCCCAGACAATACCCAGGGGCCCAGACAATACGGCGTTGGCCGATGGCACGGCCATGCTCTGTCCTGCACCCCTTGGCGGTCTGGTGCTTGTGTTGGGGAGCGGGATTTTCCCAGCTATGGATATGGCACTGGGCATGGCCTCTGCCCAAGGGAAATGGCGTGTTGGCGTGTTGCAAACCGGGAGATCGCATCATCGTCCTGGCCCTGCCACGTGGTCCAGGGACGTGGCACCAAACGCCGTGGGGATGGGACCCACGGCAGCAAAGGGAGAGGATCCTGCAGATCCTCGGCAGCTGGCTGTTCCTGGGCAAACAGTTTTGGCTTCGACTTAACTGCTGGGTTTTCTTCCCTGCTGAAGCGAGGCTGGGTTACATCTCCCTTTGGAAGCTGCTGTCCCAAGGAGACACTGCAAGCTTTTCCTTTTTCATCTCTTCTTCTCCTTGTTCTAAAAATGAAGGCATCCAGGGCAGAAAGCAGACGCCTGTACCTTTTGCACAGAGAAGAGGAGAAAAAACCAAAGAAATGACCAAGAGGCAGGTCTGCGCACTGAAAAGAGGGTGGCTTTCAAATACAGTGGCCCTTGACTAGTGCACGGCTTGCACAGCCCTTCCGCGGGGTGGGCTGAGGGATCCCCACCGGGGTGCCTGCAACCTGGGGTGCAAGGCAGGGACATGAACCCCAGCTGTGGATCCACAGCCCCTCCCTAGGGGCTCTTTCCCCGGGGAAGGGATTTTTTTTTTTGAGCTTGGGGGGGGGAAAATGGGGTGCCCCCCCCCCCCCCTTGCAAAGCAGCGACGTTGCTGCCAGGGCTCTTCTGTGCAGACTGAGCGGGTTTTGGTGGGTCCCTCCGTTACAAGGGCGGCTCAGGCTTTGCACCCCCAAAGCACCCTGGATGTCTAAAAGGGACAGGCATGAACAATTCCTTTCTTGTACCAAGATGTGCTGCTGATCTTTCTATTTTACCTTTTCAGGCATCCTGATTTTTAGCGGTTCTCTTGCTCCCTTGCATTAAATGAGACAGAGGAGTCGACAGGCAGCCAGGAGCTCTGGTGTCTCAGCTGGACTAAATTTCATGAAAAGAAAGCAAGAAAGAAAGGCTTTCCCTCCCCCTCCAAGAAATGCAGCTGAAATCTCGTAATGAAAACATGGCCAACACTCGGCTCTGCCCTCTGCCCTTTACGGTGCAGGTTGCAGGGTCACAGCGACGTGGTCCCCCGGTATTGATCAGGACTCTTTTGGGCTGGCATATGGCACCAGGTTTCAAAGGCTGAGCAGCTAAAAAAGAATTAAGTGGGGGCAAAGAGTGGAACGTACCAGATTGAACTCCTGACACCCGGGGGTCAAAGATCACTGGAGATAAAGCGGGTGCTGGAATGGCCTGTGCAATGTCAAAAATAAATAAGTAAGCATTAAAAATCAAACACCCCCCAATGCTCAGGCTAAAAGCCCACCGTGTTTTGGAGGGAAAGAAATGGGCTGGATGGGTCTGACATGTTAGAGAATAACTGATGGGGAAAACGCCCTTGTTTGTACCTAGGGATGAATGCAAGGGTGCCCTACCTGGAGAGGGTGCCTGTGGACTTCACCACCTCGTATTCTGTGGGGTTTTGCCTTTCTTTTGAATGTCCCTCAGCTCCTCCAGGACAGAAAGACCAAGTTCAGAAAGAAAGGGAGAGAGAAAGAGAGCTAGAAAGTAAACAGAGCATCCGGCACCTCTGTCTGTGCAGGAGCATCACTTCTTAACCAGCAAGGTGACCGGGATGAGAAGAAAGCAGCAGCTTCAGCAGTCCATGCTCCAGAGCAAGAAGAGATGGGAGGGATGGAAGAGTCCAAAGAGGACTGGAAATTCAAGCTTATATCAGAGGTTTTTTTCCTCTACTCTGGGCTGCTGTGTCCAAAGGGTCAAGCCGACGGGCAGAGCATACGGCAAGGGGCACGTGGGGGGTTGCTGAGGAGGGAGAACCAGGTTCTGCCCCATTCCGTCAGTGGGTCCTTCTTGTGTTAGGAGGCACCAGGCATGAACTGTGGAGCAGAAGTGACCCGTGTGGGAGGAAAATCAACAGCTTCAGCTGTAAAGCTCACGGGACGCTGTGTGTGGGTTGCGTCCTGGTGAAGGCTGTGGTTTGGTACCACACTGAGGGTCTCTTCCCAGAATCAACTGGTTGCTTTTCTCCTCACCTCACAGTGCATTGCAAATGTCAACTCCTGAGCTACCTTTGAAGCAGAGAACTCCAGCCTGGCTCCTTCTGCGGGTCCCCAAAGAGGGACAGACCTCTGAGAGAAGGAGAGGGTGTGTGTCCCAGTCACTTTCCTTTCCCATCGCAGTGTTTCCTGGTTCTCATGCCCTTGCCTCTGCTGACTCTTTGTAGTGTTCGGTAGGACATGGTCCTCAGCTCCAGAGACGTGCTAAAGGAGTTGCTGATAGAGACGAGCTGTTTGGTCTCAGAAGAATGGGAGACTGTCCGAAATCCGGCAAAGGACAGGGGGAGCCTACGGAGCATTTCTGTGCTGGGTGGAGGCTGGTTTGGGGTTCATTGGTGCCTCTTTCCAAGCGTGTTTCAGACCTTGCCCAGGAGCAGGGGGACTTTGTAGGATCTGCCATCTCTTTGGGCAGCTCCACCAGCAGTATGGTCCTCATGCGAGGGGTCTCACCAATATGCAGCTGTACGGCCCATCAGCAGGAAGGATGAACTTCCCCTCCGAAGCGATGACTCAGTAAAGAACCGAACAGAGAAAGGATGGGTGAGGTTGCAGGACTTTCTGCAGCTATCACAGGATTTTGCCAGGCACATCTGTGCTGCCTTTTACAGGTCTACATTTGTCTTCCAGACCAGACTCACCATAGCCTTCCCTGGAGCCCTCAGCCCCACGCTGGGGCTCTAGGGAGGGACATACTCCGAGAACATTCAGTATATTACAGGAACCCAACCTTCACGCCGTCTGGATGGGCTGGGAGCAGGTAGGGCTGGGAAGGCAGCAGACAGCTCAGGTTTTGTCTTCCTGAGTGTGTTGTGGATGCTTTAAGTCCAGGCCACAGCAGGTTGAAGATCTCAAACCTGATTTTCAAGCTCCCTCATCATATCCGCATGCAATGCCAGCCTCTGTGATCTCCAGAGTCGTACTGAGAGTGAAAGGTACATGACCTGGAGGAAAAAGGCACGAGAAGGAAGAAGCCTCTCAGTTCATGGACTTACCCAGGGCATCTGGTGGTTGTTTCTGTTCTTCCCAGCACTGCGATGCTCTGTGGGAAGCCACGCGGCAGTACTGCATCTTTGTCCCTCTCTCCTGTCTGGGTCATGTAAGAGATTAACAAAGCACGTGGTGCCCTCATCTCCATCTTTACCAAAGCCCCCCCAAATCTCTAGTGTTCAGTACTGAGGCTCTGTGGGTCTTTGAACAAATTACTGAGCTTGTTTTCCCGTCTGATTTTTGTTGCCTCCTTCTCTTCTTTTGTTCTCCTAGAGCCTTTCATATGCAGCCAAAGTGCTCTATCTTCTTCCCCAGCTCTGCCTGTGGGGACATGCTCCGCTCTCCTATTTGATGTGTCTCCTCTGTTTGGTTCCTGATAAAATGAGTTGCTTGGTCTGGTATGCAGCGGGGCCGGGTGTGCTTCCAAACACAGATTATGCATCCAGAGTCTCGCCACCATGCAGTTCCACCAAAACACTCCTGCCACGGACACCAAAGCACCTGGTCGTGAATGTCCAACTGCAGTTTCTCAAAATTTCTTCCATGAGCATTCCATGGTGGCGTTGGGTAGACGGTTGGACTTGATGATCTTTGAGGTCTCTTCCAACCATAACGATTTTATGGTTCTATGATTCTATGATTCAAGTCGCATACTGAGAGCAAGGACCCCCCATAATCTCGATCACCTTACAAAGATTTTAATTTCCCTGGTTGTCAGGGTTAAAACCCTTCAAAATTGGAGTGGGCTGAGAGGTAGCTCAGCAGTCAAAAAGAAGAGCTGAATACTCGGAGGAGCGACAAAGTGCCTGGCCGTGAAGCCCAGTGACACGTCTAGAAGGTTATGCTACATCCACCCTCTCCACTGACCTCTCAGATGTACCAGACAGGGTAGGCAGAAGAGGAATTTGTGCCCTCATGTGTTTCTTCTACATCCATGTAGGTGGAATACTCTAAATAGCATATTATCCCTTCTGCTCTGCGCTTCCTCCTGGATTTGTACTTCTCATGAACGTTGGAAAATGTGTTCTAGAACTGCTGTATGACGAGCAGCCAATGCTTAAAAATGCTGCCTTCTTTTTTTTTCCAATTTTCGTGGCGAATTTAGTACCAGATGGTAGCCTTACAGCCCTGAGAATGAAGAGCTCCGTAACTGACAGCATAACAGGACTAGCAGTGGTGAAATCTTCCTCCCCTCTCTTCCACCGCTGAGACTCCGATGGTGCAGAGTGAATAATTTAGCATCCATCTCTCATTCAGCAAACGCTGCCGGTGAGCTGTGTGAGGATGATTTTTATTAACTGGACGGCTGGATGCAATTTTCCAGCAAACCCTGTGTGCAAACAAATTGTAGCTGACTGCTGGGTAAGTGCCAGTGCTTATGACTGTCTACTGGTACGGAGAGATGCGATGCCCACATCCTATTACACCATCTCCTCTGCTTGCAAACTGTTTCCCAAGCCCACAAGTAACGTTGCTGGTGAACAATCATGGTTTCATATCAGAGAGATTGTTTTCAGTTTATGTTCATGACATGTTTTTTTTTTGTTCCCTGGGAACACTTGAACAAAATCACGCTGCCCAGCCTGGTCTGTAAAAGCCATTGCGGATATTGCTGATTGGGCTCAGGGGATCTGACCAAGAAAAACATTTATAGGCCCCTTTGGTTTTGCTCCATTTGTCCGTTTCCGCCTCATTCCAGCATCAGGGTGACCGTGTTAGGAGGTGAGAGTGGCATCTGGTCTCATTGGGCCCCTTTGTTGTCATCTGCAGGAGAAGTGGTGGCCGTCTGGGGAGCACGCTGGAGCTGCAGCAGTAGCCAAAGCCGGGCAGATGCTGCCAGCCAGAGACAGACTGCTTTGGTTGCGAGGGACTGTTGGTTTTGATGTTGCCTCTCGCACCACAGTTGTTGCTTGCAACCCACTGCAGATCCCAGCAGGTGACTGCCAGGAGGGCTGGAGGGTCCTGCTAGCCCCTCTCCCCACTGCGGACGGATGGGGCAGCTATTTTGAGGTCTTCCCGAGCCTTGCAGTTTTGCAGCGGCACATCTAGATGTCTGTCGGGAAGTGTGAGGGCTATGAATCCTGCAGTGGGCAGGTAAGAAAACTCTGAGTTTGTTGGACAGGTGCCTGGAACATTAGGCTGTTATTGGAAACATGAGGCTTTTATGGTAAGTAATTGTAATGTTATTGGGAGTTTTCCTTAAATAGCCCACCGCACTCCCATATGCCGGCAGCTGATGCTGAAGGGAGAGGTGTGTGCGAGCACAAAAAAAAGGAAGGTGAAGTGTTTTTGATCAGAGGGGATGTAAAACGGAGATCTGGGGCAGCCGTGGGGATGGAAACCTCTCTGGTTCTTTTCCTGGACGGAGGGGTGTGTGTCCCTGCCGCCCTGGACCCTGTCCAGCTCGGATAGCTCTTTTCCAGCTCCCTGCGAGTTGCTGTGCGCTCGCAGATGGATGTGGTATTCTGCTCCTCCTCCTGCCCTCGGTCGGAGCAGGGCAGCACTTGGAGGGATGGAGAAGACAGCCGTCCCCTCGGCAGTGGAGGCACGTTGCGGGCAGAGAGCTGGTCTTTAGCAGGAGTGGAAAACGCCGCAGTGTTAAGTCAGGTCTGGAATGGGCCGGTGCTCGTCCTCGTGGCCGGTGGCACAGCTCCTCAAAGCCCGCGCTTGTGAAGCCCTCCTGGCATTCAGAGATCACCGGTGCGTGGTCATTCCCAGCAGCGTTGTAAGTAAGTATGGAGCTTTATAGGGGTGCAAGACCCCTGATCCCCCCAACTTTGAGATGTCTGCTTTACCCTGCTGTATTGTCCCAATGATGTGGGATGTGCCCCTGCTACTGAGAAAAAGAAAACCACCACGCCAGAAATGCCAGTAAGAGTCCTGATGCACTGCTCCTTTTTCATGAAGCAACGTAATCCCCAAAGACCCAAATACTGAGTCTTTTTCAGTGTCCCTGGACATGACGGTCACCATGGAAAGACAAAGCTTTAGTCTGAAGTCCCCTTTGGTTTCTCCCCACAGCCTGGCCAGACTTCACTGCCAGATGGCCGAGCACAGGAGACCACACTCTCTTCTTCCACCGTGATGGTGGGTCAGAGCTTGCCTGCGGTCGGGACCTCGTCTGGTAACCGTCATCAGGGCTGTTCGCATCTTTGGGAAAGGTCAGCCCAGCCACATGCCGGTGGGAATGTAAGAAGTGACCCTTTTGGCTTTTAGTGATGCAACGCTGGATGCTGTTTCCCCCAGATCCCAGCCAGGGGAAGCCTTTTTGCAGCCGGGGAGCTGGATACGGGCATCTGAGGGGCTTGTGGCACCAGGTCAGAACCGGCAGGGCTTTGAGATCAGCGATGATGTTGTGCCAATATGGTATTCGTCCTGTCCTGGGCATCTCAGGAAGAATAAGAGCATCCCCAGAGCTAGAACCAGCGAGAGCAGCTACAGCAACTAGGCCACCCTCGCTTGAAATAGCCCAAGGGGCAGGATTAGCATCGTTTCCCCCGAGGAGCATCCCAAGCGTTAAGAGATCTCCCTAGCAGATTTGATATGTTTCTTTTTTCTTACATCCAGCCTAAAGGAGCATGTCTTTGCTCTTCACCACCAACCCCTTCTGAGTCTCTCTCATGTACAGGACTGTAAGCAATGCCCCGTCGCTCCTCAGGCTCGTGGCTGCGCCCGGGGTTACTCACAAGCAATGAGCCATTTCCACGCGCACATCGTCACCGTGCAGTTGGCCATGAAAGCTGGGCTGCCAACATCTGGCAGCTATAAATAGCCCAGAGCTTGTAGGAGGCAGGAAAACACCTTTGAACTCCCCTGAAATCTGATGGAACTGGAGAGTTGCAAAGGGACGAACCAGAAATATTTGGCTAAAAATAAACCTGGGCTCTGTCTGTTAGGTGGGATGGGTGGGGGGAGCTGGCAGTTAGAGCGGGCAAGTGGCCCTTGGGACCGACCGGTCCCCCTGCAAGCTCAAATGGTGATGCAGTCTGCAAGCAGGAGGGAACCGGGGAAGGTTTGATTTGAGACCAAGAGATGCGAGCAGAAGTGGGGTACAGCCGAACCAGGCCCATGGGCCGTATGCTGACCCCCTCGCTCACCCTGTGCCCAGCGTGGGCTTGGCTGCAATTCGGGGCTCAGCTTCGGCATCTCTCCTTCCAGCAAGAGGATGCCTTGAGGAAACCACCGAGCCACTTTTTGGGGTCTCACTTTTGCCAGCACTGTCCAAACCTTCCTGCTGCCTTCTCTCACCTTCCTCCCCATCAGCCCACTCTCCTCCTCCTCCTCCTCTTCCCATCGTCCTGGAAACCAGAGGCCAGGATGCCTCGGCCCGGGTGACAGCCCCGCAACAAAGGCGCCTTTCACAGTGCCGTCGGGATGGGGTCGTCCCCAGCGCCCCTTCCTCCCCGCTCGCCATGCACAATGCGGGGCGGCGAGTGCTGGGGGTGGCCCGAAACCCCCGGGGATGCCCAGTGCCGGCCAGCCTCCGCGGGTCCTGCCGTGTCCCCCCCTCCCTGCCTCCTCCCTTTGACATTTTGCAGGTCAGGGGACAGGGTTCACGGGCTCCTCTCGGCGACGGGGCGAAGGTGGATTAAGGAGGGGGCGAGGGCTCATTCTTGTCACTGTTGCAGGGTGGAGACCGGGTCAGCCGTCCTCGAAACCCCTCGCACACCCTGGTGGGTCCCCAAGTGTCATTCAGCGTGAAGGAAGTTGTCCATCAAAGCTGGGGGGGGGACTGTGGGAATACCTGCGGGCAGTTTGCAGGCCAGGAGATAGGGATGGTCTCGGGAAGCTGAGCGGAGGGACAGCAAAGCAAACTTCAGGCCCTGCTGCTTTGCCCTTTTCCCTCTTTTCCCACAAATAAGCCGCGCTTTCCCGGGCCCATCAGACCCAAGGACTCACCGGTGCAAGTCTGGAAACGAATTCCCTGCAGCAAGACTTTGCATTTGCTTGGGTAAGGCATGGGGACTGGAAAGCTATTTCAGGGTAAAATCTGAGCTGCAGATAAAGATTGGTCTACCAGGTCTTCTTGCCTAAAACAGAAGTAAAACTACCTCAAAGTCCCAGAAATGTCAGACACACAGCAAGGGCGGGACATCATTTTGGAGGCAGATGGGACCACTGAGGCAAATAGGCTTTCCCAAAAATATGAGGCAAGAAAGAAGAAACCCTCCTCAAACAGGCACAAAACCTGTCATCGGACATCTATTGCCGGGCGGGTGGGTGCAGAACGCGTTAGGAAATACAGACCGGCAGGTTTGCCCTCAGTTGTCACATCTGCTGTGTGTGCATCGAGAGGGACCGACAGGGAATGGGCTGCCCGCATTTTTGGAAGCGGGGAGGCTGGGGCTCTGCCCTGTCTCTTCTTGCTGCTGCTCGGAGGCGGGGGGGCATCACCTCTCTGGCATAAGGCAAAAGGGAATGCAGGTCAAACGCTGAGATCAGACGGTCCCTGGATTTGAGGGTTTGCCTTAAAGCCTGGGAACTGCCCCTTCAAGTTGCCTTTTTTCTTTTTGTTCCTCATCTACCGTGTTTCCCAGGTGAAAAAGCTGTCCTCCAGCATCCTACTGATGCCACCCAGGCACCAGCAGAGCAACACGCTCTGCCACGGACCCGGCAGCTTGGGTGAGCAGCCCTGGCCAGGCACCCAGAGGCACCGGGGAGCTGCTGGGGCAGCAGTTTCAGGACTGCAGGCGCACAGGGAGGATGGGTTCCCTCCAGCACTGGGGAGAGAGCATCTTCTGCCTTCTATGTCTGAGTCCAAACCCTTTCCAGCCTGCTGATGTACCCTACCCAGGCATACTTACAGACAGCTAACTCATGCCTGCTTGCTGCGGTGCAGCTCTCAGGCTCCCCTAATCCTCTCCTTACAGCACCCTTCCCCGTGTGCCGCAGCATGGCAGCCCCTCGCCAAGCCAATCCGCCTCCCTCCGCAGCCCCATCCTCCCACCGCTCCCACCAAGGATGGGGCCAAAAGCCAGTGACTGGTGTGGCCTCTGCGGGGGACATCCCCCCAGGCTGGGGTCTCCCGGGATGCTCTTGGAAGCTCCTCTCCTCCCACCGCCACCTCTGCCCTCGGCTCGGCACGGGGCCCCTCCGCAGTCGGGGCAAGCGAGTGTCTTCTTCCCCTTGGGCGGCCGTTTCTGGGAAGCCGGTGGCGTGTGACAGAGGAAGGAGCCGCGGTGGCTGCAGGCAGGGAGTGCTCCTCGTATCCACCCTCCGGCTCCTTCCTGCCTTGCTAAGCTTCGCTTTCCTGCAGCCGGGTCCAAGCTCTTCTTGGCCCCTGCGGTGCCTAAAAATAACTCCCCTGTGCAGGTCTGGGGAAGAGCTTCTGGGCTGGAGTTCAGCTCTGGAAGAAAAATGAAATAAAGAAGAGGGAGTCGGTGCCCTGGACAAGCTGACCCGTGGTGTGCTGGGGCTTGGAGCTGCTGGTCTGGGCTGCTCCAGCCTTTGAGGGCAAATGTTGCCTTCTCACCCAGGGATGGAGAGGTCCCAGGGCTTTGGAGATGCTGGCCCCCATCTCCAGCGTGCAGCCCCCCCGTACAGAGTGGGTTGTGTGGGGCTGGGAGGTCGTGACCCCCCCAAGCCGCCCAGGGCTCAGCCCCTTACCGATCACGGCTGGACACAGCACAGGGAGATCTTCAGGATGGTAAAGGGGATCCACCCCTGGACACATCCTGGAGACATCTGTGCTCCATGGGACCTCACGGGCACTCCTGCCCTCCTCAGCCTCAGCTGTGGGGTCTCAGCCCTGCCGTCGGGTGCCTGTGTGATCCCCTTGGGTATCTGCAGAGGGATGGGGAGCGGGTCCAGGAAGCAAATCCGCTTGCAAACTAAAACGAGGTGATAAGTTTTTTTAGGGATGCACTCTGCGTTAGCTCACAGTGTGTGGTACCACGTGAGACCAGGCATGCCCTGCATGGGCGTATCACCTCTTCGTTCCCTCCATCCCTCCTTCCCCTTCTCTCTCTCTGTCCCCAGGAACCTCCTGCCTTCTAGAAAATGGGGTATGAAATGGTGTTCATGAGCCTCTCTGGCAGAGGTTTCAACAAATGGCTTTTCCCCAGCCCGCTGGATGGGAACGGATGGGATCAGGGGAGGGGAAGGCAAGGCGACACGTCTGGGGCTGATGAACCTCCTTCCTCCGTGCATCGATCAGCTGTCGGGCCAGTGGAGAGGCTCAGAGCATTAACTCCTCGGTGACAGCCCAGGTCTGGGGTGGGGAGGGGTAGTGTCCTGGAGGGACTGAGACCCCCTGCCTCTGCCAAGCTGGGTGGGGAAGAGGAGAAGTGGTCTCTGACTGCTGGGTGGTTTTATTCTCTCGAAACTCACTGCGTGGCTGTTTACGCATGTTCAGCATCGCAAACTGGCTGGTGAAGAGCGGAGGGTGCCCAGAGCATTTCTGGGGAGGGATGCAGAGAAACAAGGGGCTGTTTTAGACTGTGGCTGAAGGTTTATGGGATATCTCTGCAGAGTGGACAGCAACTTGACCTGGACAATATTTCCCAGGACGCAAGTTGGTGTGAGGTGTCCCCTGAGACTCCCTGGAAGATGGGAAACTGCGAAGGTTTGTGACAGAGTCCCTCCAGCCCATGAAGGCTACTACTCCTGCCCTCACCACCTTGGCCTCGTCCCTCCCCTTCTGCAGCTGCTGGAGCCCCTCGGCTGCCACCCGGGCACCCAAGCCACCAGGTCACTCCGTGTCCTAGGACGCAGAGTGGGAGGAAGTTCTCCCATTGCTTCCTCCCCATCAAAATGACACCCTTGGCTGGGGCCAGCGGTGGATCTGAAGTTAATGGATTTCCCTAGGGTCCTGCTGGGATGATGACCCAGATCCTGTTGGGGTGACTGGAGCTCGATGTCAACCGGGGTGCTGAGGCTCTAGAGAACTCCTACTGCCCTCCCCCAGGTTTTACTGCAGGGATTTTTGTCTACCAAGCTATGGCTTGGACCTACAACCCTGCCTGCTGCCTGACCCAGCAGGCTCTGTCCACTGTATGGTGGAAAATAAAATGTTTGAAGGCTCTTCCTTGCAGAAGCAGCCTCTTCGTTTCATTTCTTAGGGTTTATCTGGCTGCGGATGAGGATGCAAGCATGCATCTTTCTGCTGGCTGCCTGGCGCTGGCTGCACCCTCATAACAAAGAAGGTTGGAGGGCATCGGAGCTGCCCAGCCAACGTGCCTGTCTTCAGGCATCTGGTGGTCCAGGTGGGTGTCACAGGGCCCTGGTACGTCCCATCTCCTGCCCTCTGCCTCCTGACGCAGCCCCGATCCCTATATAGCCCATGCATCCTGTTTGTGGGGTGTGCGGGGGGGCCGCTCGCTCCCTCGCCCGCTCTTTTCCCTCTTGGCCAAGGGCAGGAGGGAGTCAGTGTCCTGGGAAAAGTAAAACTTGAAAGCAAAGCTGGACTTGTCATTGTAGGGAGGCGCTTTTTTTTTGTTTTTGTTTTTAATTTTTTTGATGCGTTTCCTCTGGGTCGTTTCCTTTTCATTCGAATGCGGGTTAAAAATATGTTTCCGCTGACATCACCCCGCTGTCCCTTTTCGGAAGAGATCTGGTGCTGGTCTGCGTGAACACCCCAGGGCTTTGCATTCCTCCGATGGCCATGAGAAACACGCCTGGAATGAGCAGCCGGGCCAGCCCGGGGCAGCTGGCAGGGATGGGGGACGGACCAGCCAGGGAGATGGGGCTCTTGGATTTTTTTGTGGGGGTTGTTAATGGGGCATCTTGGCGCTGCTCTTTGCACGGGGGAAATTCGGCCTCGTTTCCTACCAGACAGGTGAGGGCAGCTTAGGAAAATTCAGCTCTTCTCTCATCCCAAGCAGCGGCTGTCATGGAGGATGAGGATGAGGGACCGTGTGCTGCCCTGCTGCTCCTTGCGACTGTTGTCTGGTCTCTGCTGGAGCAGCCCATTGCTGCTCTGGATCCAGTCAGTCCCACGCAGGTGCCATGGGACAAGCAGATCCTCAGAAATAATACGCACATTTTGTCCCCCCGTCTCTGTCCAAGCCCCATCAGCCCTCGGCATGGGTCTCAGTGGGCTGGGACTGGGGGGTTTGACCCACAAACATTGGTGGGCTCAAGCAAAGTGGTGACAGGCTTCTCACTCTCTTCCACAGCTGGCAAGCCCTGTGGGGCCAGCACCTTGCTGTCTCATGTGGATCCAGCCCAGGGCCTCCTTCCCATCTCTCCAGCCTCGCAGGACTTCATCCTGCACATCCACAGTGTCTGCACTGCTCATCAGATCACCCGGCACCTTCTCCACCCATCTACCCTGTGGTGGTGAGACCTCAATTACCGCCCCTGGAGGAAAAACCGGAGCTGTTGGCAGCAGGTCGATGGCTCAGGGACGCGTGGAGGGATGAACACAAGGATTCCTTGAAAAACCAAGACCTTTGCTGCACCCCAACTGAAACTCCAGGGGAGAGAAGCTGGAGCTGTTCCCTCTCCGGAGCCCACTGGGGATGGGGGTGAGGCTCAGGCATTTCTGCTCGGTTGCCGCACACATGCCGAGAGGTCCCAGAGATCCCGGAGGAAGAGTTGGGGTCAGCAGCCCCAGATATTTATACAGCTGTGGCTTTGTGCCCTTTGCTTTGCGCTGGGTGGCCCTGAACTTCCACGAAATGCCTGGGGTGTGGGGCAAAGGGTCCGAGCAGCCCTGCCTTGTGCTGCGGGCTCGATGGGGAATAAGGGAGCTCGCTGGCCTGGCTGAAGTTGCTGAGAAAGGTTTTCCCCCGAGCTCTTGCAGTTTTCCCATCCTGATGAAAGCTTTGGGGAAGTGAGAGGCCAAATGACTATTTTGGAGCTGCTCCCTCCAAAGAGGCCAATTTGTTGTGCCAGTCCAGTTCAGAGCGAGTTTCAGCTAAGAAAAATGCGTCTGTGGAAAAATGGGATGTTTCAACTACTTCCAAACATGTTTTTAATGAGGAGAGATCTGGAGGAGTGGAACAGCTCCAGTTGAAGTGAGCCATCGTTTTCTGATGGAAGTGGTTTGCTTGGGAGGTTCCTGGCTGGCACGAGTGGCCGTGCGTCCCTAGGAACAGTCACGCCGAGACTCTTCTTCACGGCCAGATCTCCGCCGCGATGCCTCCCTGGCACACTCTCCCGTCTCACTGCTCCACCTCTCCAGACGTGCCACGTCAGCTGAAAAACAGGCATCCTCCCGCATTTTATTTCCTTCCCCAGATACCTCCTCCAGGAGACCACCTTGTTGCTCCCCTCCCTCACCTCTGCCTTGCCCACGGGTGGGTGTCAGCCTCCCCCATCCCTCCCTGGCTGTTTTCTCCCTCTCAACCTCTCCGGAGCTGACTGTCCCCTCCCTGCCCTGGTGCTTGCGGTCAGTCCATCACTCAGTCCTACCATCCCCTGAGCTACGGGGCAGCTCTTCCTCTGTCCCCAGTGCTCCTGGAGAGTTAAGAGATGCGGTCACATCCCAAAATACCGGGCCTGTGTGGTTCCCGAGGGGAGTTCTGCATCCCAGATGGGCTCTCAGCTGCCTGCTGAAGCTTGAAGGCTCTTGGGTGTGAAGATCTGAACCCAAGGCGTGTTCATCCCCAGTAGCAGAGACCTGAAATCTGGGGGTAGAGACATTTCTGGTGTCCCAGCTGCAGAGAGCCCAGGGGTGGGACAGACCGTGGGGCAGAGACGGGACGTGGGCGCAGGGAAGCGGCCGGTGTGGATGCTGCCAAGGGGGCCTTTGCTGGGCGCATCGTGCGGGGCATGAGGGGCTGCAGGGTGAATTTGGGGGGCAGGATTGTCCAGACTCAGGTGTCTGCTGGGGCAGGGACCTGAGCAAAGACAAACCCATTCATCCAGGCTGCAAAAACATCCCCGCCCCTCCCCAAAGAAGGGGGGCCGGGGGCAGCCCGGTGGTTTCCAGCCAGGAATGACAAATGGGACAATTGCTCCATCTTGTGATCCAGCCTGCGAGTGCAGCCGGGCGGTGGGGCCTGAGAACGGGAATCACGGCGGAGGCGG
>NW_009631027.1:19490-19701 GCF_000690535.1 Cariama cristata | reverse complement strand
CAGGTTCCCCCTCCAAACTTCTTTTTGCCGGGGTAAGAAACCCTGCTTCCTCAGCATCTCCTTGTGTACCATCGGCTTCATCCTCCCCACGACGTTCTTGGTGGTCCCGCAAATGGCCGTAGCCTCAGGGGAACGGATGAACGACTGGAGCAAGCGGTGGGTTTGGGAGCAGTTTGGGCTTGGGTTGGGACAAAGTGGCATGTGGCCAGAG
>NW_009631027.1:17173-19005 GCF_000690535.1 Cariama cristata | reverse complement strand
TGAGCTCCGGGGGAGGCCAAGCAGCAGCATCCCAGACACCGTGAAGCTTTTTGCAGCCTCTCTGCCTTTCTGTGCATGGTGTTAATGGGGAAGGGGCTGGTGTGCCCACCCATGCTGCTCTGCTCAGCGCTGGGACCTTGGGCGGCTCGGGGCGGTGAGCGGGACGGTGGTGTGCAGGTGGCAGAGGCAGCTCAGCTTGCAGGAGTGATGAGGGCACTGGTAGGGACATGGGCTGGGGTCTGGTGGCACGGCTGGCAGTGCTGGGGGTGCCGGGCCAGCCTGGCCTGGTGTGTGATGCTGTGTGGGTAGGGATGCGTGGAAGCGTGCAGTGAACATCCGCAGCAAAGGCCTGAAGCTGGTTGCTGTACGCCCTGAGAACTGGCTCCCAGCTGAAGAAGCTAAAGCTCGGGGTGCAGGCGTGAGGGCTGGTGCCTCCTTTGGACACGGGTAACTTGTAGCTGGGGTTTGGCAGCGTTGGAGATCACCCGTGTGCCGCTCCGCAGAGATCACACCTCTGCTGCTCTCTAGCAGCCGTGTTTCAGGTTCCCCTGATTTCATGGCATGGCTTTGGCAGTGCCTGTGATGTTTGGGCTGGTGATGGTGTTTTGTGTTCAATGACCTCAGCTTTCATCTCACCGGAGCCCAAGAAGATTATGAGAGCAAAAAAGCTGGTGGCTTGCTAGTGAGGGGTGTGTTTGCACTGAAAGGCACCACGGAGGAGAGATCCTCAAACCAGTGCTGCTCTCGGGCTGCCGATCCGATCAAATCCAGCCTTGTCTTGGCTGACTCAAAGGAGATTCATACCCTTAGGTTGCACCCGGACCCCCCCCCGGGCTTGTGACCCACCAGCCAGTATGTCTGTCACCCACGTCCCCTGCCCGCCCGGTGCCGCGTCCTGCGCAGGCAGCGTGAATCAGTGGCTCTGTCTGTACCAGACGATTTGGGATGATTTTCCCCATCACTGTCCCACAAGGGTGCAGAAGCCGTGGCACCGCAGCTGGGAATACAGCAAATACCACACTGGATGTGCCCTTGCTCCCGTACCCCAAAACCCCCTCCCTGCCTGCAGCCTCATGGCTTTCTGTCCCTCCCCTCCCCAGAGACCACCAGCCCTCCCTTGTCCCAGGAGGGTGCGATGCAACCACCTCCGCTCCAGGTCCAGCCCTGCGGGGATGCTGTCCGTGCACGCCCGAGCACAACGCACCCCGGCACGGAGAGGCTGACCCCGAGGAGGGGGCGAGGCACACCACCCCGATAAACCGGGGATGCCCCGGCAGTCCCAGCAGCATCTCCCTTTAAGACTTCACTACCTCCTTCCTCCTGCCGGTGAGAAATGACGACGTGGAAGAGGCAATTATTGGGTACCAACTGCATCTGTCCGTCTCCGGCTCAGACCTGGGAATGATCTTGACCGACAATGAGCCTCCTCGGCTTTGCTTTAGGGCTGTCTGCTAATGGGAAAGCAGGAGGGTTAAAAAAAAAAAGAGCTGAGAGAACCAGCAGTAATCTGTTGTGCTATAGATCACGCAGTTCCCTGTCCAAACATAAAAACAAAAATTAAAACCATTTACGAGAAAAGTCACTTCCCGGTAATTTATAGCCCTTGGCTCGGGAGCAGCCAGGCTGCGGCACGGGGGGATGCTGCTCTCTGCACCTTTCCTCCTTCCCGTAGTGTTTTAATTTGGGAGAGGTGCTGCCGTTCAGATCAGCCCCCAGATTCCCACCGCTCACACTATTCGGAGGAAACCTTCCCGCTGAAAGGGTTTGGAAGTCATTCGAACTCGCGTGGTTGCAGCTTGTCGCAAGGACTCTGCTTGCTTTGACGGCGGGGA
>NW_009631027.1:16770-17078 GCF_000690535.1 Cariama cristata | reverse complement strand
TTCGGCTCCCCCACCGGCTCCTGCTGCCTCACTGCTGGGTCTCCGGTCTGGGCGTGGGGACATCTCTACCAGAAAAGGAGATGTCAAGGAAAGCAGCTTTCCTCTGCCCCTCTCGCAGGGACCAGGAGGGTCTTCTGGAAAACCTGCCTCTGTTTTTTTAAGGGGTTTTGGATAATTTGCCCAGCGTAAGGGTGGGGAAGCGGCACCGAATACCATCAGGGCCTTTTGCTGCACCGCAGGATGGTATTTCTGTGTTTCATGGATAAAGCGCTGGTCTGGGGCTTGGGACACCTGAGCTCAGCCCTCGC
>NW_009631027.1:6049-16660 GCF_000690535.1 Cariama cristata | reverse complement strand
TGGGGGCAGCCGGAGCCGTGCTGACTCTTCCTTCTCCCCCCGGACCCTTCTGGGAGCTGGGGGGCACCGGGGGCAACGGAGGTAGTCCAGAGAGGAGCAAACCAGAGTGTTCAAAAGCGGCCATTGGCACTTCAGACATGTCCGTGGATTTTTGGGGTTTTTTGGGGGTTTTTTTTTGGGTTTTTTTTTGTTGTTTTTTTGAAGGAAAGTGCAAATAATGTGTTTTCTCCCCAGAAGCGTTGCTGCCTGCCAGGCTGCATGCAGAAGCCATCACCCCCAGCAATGACGGGCATCTCGTGGGAGAGCGTGATGGAGAGGCAGCAAAGCAGAAAGCCCAGAGATGTCACGGTGCGGAGGAAGGTGGCATGCCTCATGCATCACCGTCCGGGATGTCACCCCTCTCATTGAGATAAATGGGGAGGGGGTCCCAGGAGAGCTTGGGAGTCACTTCCATTTAGCGACGTGCAGGAGCCGGCCTGAGATGGGTCAGCAGGAGACAAATCGCTCTGCAGTGGTCACGGCTCAGCTCCTCCTGGAAGGGTGAACCTGTCCCGTCCCGTAACCTGGCTGTGCAGGCAGGGAAGGGACTTGGGGTGTCCTTGCAGGCAGACACGTGGGCACGAGCAGCCCTGGGGTGCGGTGCCGCAGGGGCAGAGAGCATCCTTGGGGACAGTGCCGTGGGTCACAAGAGTGAGGATGGAGATGTGTCACGAAGAGGAGATGACACGTGTGTGAGCTGTGCGGTGTGGTGATAGAGCAGGGCATCTTTGGAGGGGTTTGCTAATGGCATGGCAGGTAGGGGATGGCCTGGCTCTGCTCAGCGCCGGGAAGACCCCCTCGACGTGCCCTCTGGACACTTCGTGGAGCTCTCAGGCTTCAAGATATGGGAAGTGTCTAAAGTTTTAGTGCGTCGGAATAAAAATCAAGGCAGACCAGGGGAAGATGACTGGCAGGGTGAAAGGGCCAGGCGTGCGCTTCTCCGAATGGATGAGACGGGGAACTGGTTTTCAGCAAAATGGGTGTGCAGGGAGGGAGAGAACATGTCGAGGCATAAAGGGAATGCAACAAAGAAGAATGGGGCTTTTAATTTAAAAAGAAATGCCCAGGGAAATGTCTCGACAGAGAGAAGTGTCAGGCCATGGAAGATTTCCCAGGGAAGCGCCGGAGATCCCACGGGAGGCACTGGGAAGCAGATTAGAGAAAAATGCCCTGATCAGGGTGAGGCATCCAGCAGGGCCAGGAGCAGGGGTGAGGGAGGGAGCTTGGCCCCTTCCAGGCGCAGTCACTCCTGGTTGCCTCCAGCTGGGAGCAGGGTTTCTATTCGAGCGGTTTTATCACTATTTTAGGTTGTGAAAGATCAGTCTCTTTCATCTTCAGACTGAGCTCAGAGATTCTCCACTTCACAGAGAAACTCGTGAACTTAAGAGCTGCCCGTCCCCCGAGGAGGTGGTTTCTTGAACATGAAGGAGAAAAGTCCAGCCTGGTGGAGGATCCCCAGGGAAAAGGAGATGTCACTTCCCCACCTCCCGGGGAATGGATCCATCCAGATCCTGCCAACGCGTGGACCCGAGCTGCGTTTAAGGCCTTCGTTTCTATGTGCCTCCTTTGATTCGACTAATTGGCCAGCGAGCTGCAGGGAGACCCAAGTGCCGTGTTAAAAGGATGAGAAGAAATAAGAGCGCAGAATAAATCATGAGCCAATTTCCAGCATTTTCTTGGCTGAAATGGAATGGCTAATCATTTTGATGGCAGAATTAACATAATTACTCTACCCACTGGCCCAGGCCAGGCTAAGCAGTGAGAAAAACAGGCTGCTGTTTCAAAGGGAGATGTTTATGGAAGTGATTGAGCGAGTCGTGGGACTCGGAGCTGGGAAGAGACTGGCTTGGTCACGGGGAGCCACGACTGCTGCGCTGGACCTGAGCATCCCGTTTGCTCTGTGCCGCTGTTGCTTCATAGACAGAGCCACACAAGCGGGATTTCCCGTTCAGTATTTCCACCTTTCATGCATAAGATTCAGGGAGTGACGGATGAAACCAGGAAGAATTTGAAAAAAGAAGAAAAACGGAAGAAAATTCACAGTGTTGTGATACATGGGTTAGTGCAACAGGACCTCATAAGCTCCCTTTCTTACATCCTGAATACCCAAAGAAATCAAACTGAGAAATCATTCTTGACGGACCCAATCTTACAGGCTCCTTTGTGCCTACATCTCCTCCTTTCAGCAGTGTTCAACTTGAATTTACTGCAAGCAGGTACTGTCTTGGTTTTCTTCTCTTCTCTCGTGTCACACTCCTATTTTTCTATACTTTTATGCAAAACCATTATGGACCCCACACGTACGATACAGCAATTATCACGGCTTTTGGCAAATACGTTGTTTGTAGGACTTTGACTTACCTGAATTGGGAGGGTTCATATTTAATTAGGTTCCATTGTAAGATCAGTGGCTGAAGATTGATGGCAATAAATCCCACATTCCTTCTCACCCAGGTGTTTTGGGGTGGGGGTGTTATAATGAAACCTTAATATGCATCTTGCATCTTTCCAGATCTCCTGTTTGAGGATCTGTCTCCTGCAAGCAGCCAAATCGGGTAAGAGCTTTTCAGAGCTTTACCCTCCTTTAGCTCAGGCAGCAGAAGACCACGTGCAGAGATGCAGGGACTCCTGGTTTCATCTCCCTTCCCAAGCCGGGATGTCAGGACATTGCTCGTGATGATTTCAAGCCTTTCTGCTGCTTCTCTCCTTGCTCTACACGAGGACTATCCCAGGCGGTGAAGCTGTAGTGAACTTTGCCTCTTGACTCTGTAGCCTTGGTGCCAAACTATAGTCTCAGGGCTGAAAACGTCACTGCTGCCCTAGGAGCATCTGGGGGTTATAGGACAGGTCCCGAGATGCCAGGAATTGATCCGCTCCAGCCACGATGTCCTGTGCAGCCCTGTGTTTCTCTGGTCCTACTGCAACATTTGAAAGAAATTCTCATATTGCTTGGGGAAAAAAAAAATCTGATCAGCAAAGCAGAAACCTTTTAATGACAATCTGAGTTAATGTAGTATCAGAGCCTCCAGCCACCCGAGTTTCCTATGAGGTTATCGATTGTAGAACAACACTTGTATATTGTGTTAACATTGTTCATAAGGAGGACAATCCTTGTTTACTTGTTTTGTTAACATTGGAAGACTCCAGGGCCTTCCCACACACGTTCATTTGCATGTTTCTTCCAATGAAAAGTAATAAAATATTAATATCATTAAAGGAAAGGGGGAAAGAAAAAGGCCTTGGACTGCTTCTTTGATTGAATGAGTGGATGAGCTGCATGCTCTCCAGCAGAAGAGCAAGGGAGGATGGAGGGTAGAGGGTGCATGCCAGTTTTAACATGGTCACTTGGCCCTCGTCAGTGTGACTGGGGCAAAGCCTTGCTCAGCATCCTTCAGCATCTCACCCGCTGTGCCACGTGGCTGTGCTCCAGCAGACCTGGATGCAACAGGGGGATGCTTTGCAAAGGTTCCCCTCCCCTGAGCCGCACGCCAAGACTGTGGCTGTCAGAGGTGGAAGGAAATACCTGAAAGAGGCTCTTTGGGGCCTTTTTGGTCCCTGCTGATTTATCCTCCTTCTCTCTCTTTCTGTTTCTCACTCAGAATGAATGGGTTGGACCTGTTTGGCAGCAAGGCATCAGCTCGTGCCATCCGTATCAGCAGGAGGGTCCTTGGGGCTCCATGGGGTCACGATGCGCAGGACCCTGGCTGGCCAGGCTGCGATGGACCACCTGCTTCTGTTTCCTTGGTGAGGAGCAGAAACATCCCGGACTCCAGGAGCTGAAGTCATGGGCTAATCAGGATGTATAGCCAGCCACTGAGGCCATGTATATTTAATGAGCCCTGTTAAAGGATTTTTAGAAGTGCTCTCCCCATGGACGTGACGATGACTTCTTTGTTTATAATTTTTTTCCCCCTTTCCTGTTGCCACTAATCACTAACTCTCTGCTCCTTAATGGCACCTTTGGGGAGCTCTGGGGATGACTTATTTATTTATTTATTTATTTACTTGCTCCAAGCTGGAGAAAAGCACCCTCCCTCCCTGCCACTGTCACGGGCAGTCGCAGGTGTCAAGGTCCATCTGCACAGGAACCTTCTCCAGGGCGGTGGTTCCAGGTCGTGGTGGGCTGACAGCAGTAGGATCTGGATCCATCCCCTCCCTGGCTGACAGCTGAGAAAGGCTGAAGCGATGAGTGGCGAGGAAGAGGGAAGGAGAGCCCCTCCACTGGAAGGTGGCTGCAGGAAAACAGGCTCCTTTCTCCTGGAGAGCTGCCTGAGAGCCCAAGTGATGGCCCCAAAACACGGGTAGATGTTTAAAGTTCACATCTGGTGCCTGTAAGATGGCACTTGTAAATGCTAAGCACTGCCGGTGCAGCAGAATTGGTCCATCAGCCTCCTCTCTCCCTGACTGTGCCTGCCCACCGGCTGGGTACCCGGGCACTGCCTGGCCCAGGGGAGGGGATGTCCCTTAGCCCCGCTCTCCCGGGGTTTGGGAGCCCTCCTCTAGGACTCTGGCACCAGCCTCCTCCTCCTCGTGCCTCCCACAGCTGAAGGCAGTGAATCCCTGTCCCCTCTCGCGGGCAGCAGGCTCCATCTCCAGGAGATTCCGCCCTGGCTGCACATCACGAGGGTTGGACCCTCTGCATCTCTTCCCAGGGTCTTTCTCCTTCTTCAGGGCTTTGCCGGTGAGAAGGAGCAGCTAGGTCCAGGGGGACCCCGGGGGAGGACCGAGGGACTGTTAATGATGTTAATGTTGTTGACGTTAAGGTAACACCAGAGCATCCCATCTCGCTCAGCCAGCCTCTTGTTGATGTGACCTACTTTGCTAGAGCTAGACTCGTGCACTTAGTGCTGCGTGCGTGTGAGCGTGTCAGCTCACATCCTCTTTGACCACAGCCTTCCCTGCTGCCAGGTTCCCTTCGAGCCCAGGGAACCACGTTCTGTCCATCACCTTGGTGCAATCTGCTGGGCTTACGCTTTGATGCTCTGAGCTTCAGTATGACATAAACCCAAGGGTATGTCGCGGGGGACCATCGTCCTCAAGCCTCCTTGGAAGCTCATGAGAAGCTGCTGTCCCTGTCTCAGTGCAGATTGTTGCAACCTGAGGTGGGGTCCCCATCAGTGCCACTGCTTTGGGGCTGGAAGACCCCACTGCTGAGTATCCTGAGGCTCCTCCTTTGAGCTGAAAGTCCTAGGGACAGTCTTCCTTAATCCTGAATCCCAAACTTTGGGGAAAAGCTGGAAGTCTTCAAGAGAGGTTTTGCTTTAGCCCCAAGCAGGCTGGGAAGAGAGACCTGGGAGCATCTGGACTTGTGCAGCACTTGGGTAGCGCTGGTTATTTGTGGTTAATTTAGACGGGTGCTTCGTGTCCTCTAAACTCACCTGCAGGCAGCAGGAGGAAGAAGGGAGGCTCGCTGCCTTTTGGGAGTCAGTAATTTTAGGCCATCACTGAGTATTCCTCTTACTCCTGGGCTCTTGGGCTTGTATTCCTTTGCTACAGGGACCAGACCTGAGGACAAGGCACCTAAGAACCAGACGCAGGAGCGCATCCTGCACAGGACAGAGGAGCCGGGGTGTACCTCAGTTCTTGACCAAAAGACCCCAATGACAGCCCTGCTGTCCTTGGTGACCCTCGAGGGATACTTGTTGGTGATATTTAACTTGGTGGCCTTTTTCTGAAGTGTCTGAAAGTATCTTCTCTCTCACACAACCTTGAACATTGCCAGTTGGGCTTGGAAATCGGTTCTAGGAGAAAATTTGCCTTTTTTTTTTTTTTAATTTAGAATTATTTTTTTGAAGATGGAAGATGGAAAGCTCTGTCTGCTTTCAGAAGAAAATGTTACACCTTTAGTTTTGTGAAGAAGGAAAAGAGTCGAGAGCTGAAATTTGCTGATGCAGGTTCCCAGGCTTCTACCACTGACACGGTGCCCCAGTGTCACTCAACATCTTCCTTCTCGCAAGGTCACAGATGCCAATTTGCTCAGGAAGGCTGGGGGTCTGGACCTCCCTCTGGCCCCCTGCTAATGCTGCCCGGCTCGCGGCCGTCTCATGTAATGTCATGCAATTAGGGAAAGCAGAGCCGGTCCCGGCCCCGTGCTCTTCCCAACCCAGGGTGCTTCACGTCGGGGCTGCTGAGCGGCAGAAAACTCTGCTTCCTCCGTGCGTTAATTTGCACTTGGTTCTGTTCCTGGCTCTTCCTCCAAGCCAACCAGTAGTGCTTTTTAATTGCCTGGAGGGAGCCAGCTGGACTGATGAAGGGCTCTCCAGAGCCTGAGTTTTTTTGCCTCCATAGCCTTCTCGGCCACCGGTAGGTACAGCAGCAGAAAACCGAGATGGGGAATTGAGCTGGCTCTTCTCTGGGAATGCTCCCATACCTCTGTAGTTGGAAACTGGTTTTCCAGACCCTATCATCATCCCTCTAGCTAGAAGGGAACCCTCCTTTCCCGGTGCTGCTGTGAGAGGTGTCACAAGGCGGTCGGTTACTATTCCCAGATGTCCTACTCCTTCCCAGTGTGCTGCACTTTGACAGGAGCTGTGGTCAGCCCACGACAATCTGTCGCCATCAGCTGAGCAAGATCTGTTCATATTCCTGAGCTTACACCAACCCTCCACATCTGTCTCTGGCCCCAATGTTGTCCCTGGCCAGGGACAGCTGCCCACAGAAGCCAGGAGATGGTGACATGTGGACCTGCCACACACCCAGCCCTCAAGACTCCTGGGAGCCAAGGAGCTCACCCGTGATCTCCAATCCTTGGTTTAGCTCGTGGACCCCTTTCCTGCTCTCCCCCAGCCCCTGCTTTGGTGGGCTGAGGTTGTCCCGCTGCCTGGAAGAGATGCACGAGAGAGCTTCTTGTACCGGGGTCAAGATTAAGGACATGGTGGCAGATGCCACCACACAGCCTGGGTCTTGTGCATTCAAATCCCATTCTCTGTGTGACCTGCCTCATCCAGTCTGATTTCTGTGCACGTGATCCTCAAGCCGTATGCCAGCCTGTCCTGGGGTGAGAACCCATGTCTCATTCCAAATGTGACCCAGGTGGCACCGAAGCGGAGAACTGGGGAGCATTACCCCACCCTCTTTCTCGGCTCCCAAACTAGCACAAGGCCATTGTGTCCTGCGAAGAATAAAGGCAAGAAGTACCCAAACCCTGGCCAGGATTTCTGTCTGTGTTTTACCCTGCAGGCTGCATTCCCGACCTAAGGAGCCTGGAGAAATGGCTGCACCTGAGCCCTGGCCCTGCCTGCTTCTGAGTGCGCCGGTGTCTATCCCTGCGTGCATGCCATGCACGGAAAGTTCTGCAGCAATGCTAATGGCACGGAGAAAAGCCATTAAAGGAGGAAGAGTTGAGGTTACAATATTGTGCTGAAAAGTTTATTGCTGCCTGTAGAGACATCAGGTCTGTACTTCCAGGATTACTCAGTGCTTAATGCCGAGCGCCTGCACATTGCCGGGAAGCCCATTTGGGGATCTTCCAAAATGGAAAAATTAAAGGGCTTCCCTAATAAATGTGCTTTCCAAACAAAAAAAGAGGCTCCAAATCCAGCCCAGGAACCCAAATTGAAGCAACCAACATGGGAGAAAGGCAGCGCTCTGGAGCTTGGGGGGACGGTCCTGCTGGCTGAGCTGTGGATGGAGCGGCGTTTGCAGCGGGTGGTGGTGGGAAGTGACATTCGTTTCTGGTCCCTTCCACCGTCAGGGTCTCCTGGGTCTCAGCTACAAAAGGAAAAGATGTGAATTGACACAAGAATTTGGGTACACAGCAGGTAGATTTCCTTGGGAAATTCTTCTTCTTATTTTAGTGACAAAAGGAAACTCAGCTCCGAAGAGGTGCAGGGACTTGCTCGTAGCCTTGCTCTCCGTCCGTTCTCTGCGCACAGGAATGAGAAGCCAGGTCTTTCGAGTCCCAGTCTTCCTTCCAGGCTGCTGGGCCGCTCTTTTCCCAGCATTTAGTGTAAGACATCTGGGAAGACAATTAGTGCCTGAAATAGATGCAGACGAGATGGTGTGGCAGCAATGATTTGGGGAAGCGGTAGTATCTCAGCCCTAGGTCAGCTGGTTCGACTCACTCCTTGCTCCTGTTCTGGCACCTAACTCCTATCTGAAATCAATGAGAGTAAGGTGCCAAGATGCAAGTTAGACTCTGTGTCTCTTTGCAACTAGTAGATACTATAACTTCACATAGGCACTGCCTGGAAACCGAGTTGAGTGCGGACCAGCAGTTTTGTGCCTTTCTCGGTAGGTCCTTAAACTGCTCGTGTCAACAGGAGACCCTCGGGACTTTACTATGTGCGAGTCAGGGATGGTTTGTCTGCTCTTGCCTTCCCCAAGAGTGATGGGGTTGGGGGAGTGCAGGGCTGTACGTGTGTTCCCATGTGGGGATTTAGTTTGGTCAGCCTCACCAGTGTGTGCAGGGGAACGGCATCGTGGTTCAGCTCGTCTTGGGAGTGGAGGGTGGGAGCTCTGCAACGGCCCCTGCTCCCAGGAAGGTTTATTCAGCAATGTCAGATCTATTACCAAGAAATGTCACCTGCACAGGAAGGTTTTCTCTTTATGGTGTCTTAAGAAGGGAGTTAAGAGTTTGCTTTGTTTGGTGAGCCCCTGGCTGGGCCATGTGATGGAGCATCTTGTAAGACCAGATGTGGCTGATCGGTGGGACTTGCTAGGTACCGGTACGTGCTGCCTTTAGCTGCAGGGCTGGGAAGATGCCCCTAGCCCAGCTGTGCGCTGCACTGCAGCTGTTGTTGGCATCCGTTAAGCAGTGCTGTTACTCAGGCTTAAGAAAGAAGCTTGAGGCTGTTCTTCTTTTGCAGCCAGGTCACGAGATATCCAGAGTATTCTCTGACTCTTTTCCATTCCATTTCAATGTAGTATTTTAAACCAAATAAACTCCGTTGTCCTTGTTTCTGATTCAACCCCTCTTTGGCAAGTCAACGCCAAGAGGTGGATTTGCAGATATGCCATCACCTGCTGTTGCCAACCTTTCCAGCTCTGGAGAGCTATCAGAATGGTGCTCATGTCTCCGCACTTGAGGAAAAGCAAT
This sequence comes from Cariama cristata, assembly GCF_000690535.1. NCBI lineage: Eukaryota > Metazoa > Chordata > Aves > Cariamiformes > Cariamidae > Cariama > Cariama cristata. The sequence goes on along the minus strand of NW_009631027.1, from coordinate 7,584 downwards.
CAGTGTAATGCAGACTTACTGCTTGAGCGTGCTTTGGCCACACACGTGCAGCACAGCGGCCCATGGCCTCGGTGGGATGCCTCGGGCTCATTGCACTCGTTGGATTTCCCTTGCAGAAGGGGTTTATCTCCCATGGTACGTTCAGTCCCTGGTGATGTCTCCTCTCCTTGCCCTTCTCTTTCACAAGGCAGCATGTTCCCAGTGGGGAAGGCACAGGAGGCTGAGGTCAGGCAGGCATTACAGCCTGTCCGGGTCTGCGCTGAGTCCCCTGAGACACTGCTGCTTCCTCATCCTTCTGCAAGCTCGATGTTCTCCCACCTCCCAGCACGGCTCTTCCAAGGCTTGCTGGGTTTCAACCATTGCTCTTCCAAAGGACTTGTAGGGAGGACCTGCTTGGTCATCCCTTCAGGCTGCTTATTCCAGACCACTCCATCCTTCTCCAGTAACAGACACAAGCAGAAATTGTTTTGGTGAGCTGTAGAAGCTGAAAGTGATCTATTTGAGGTCCTGCACCTGCTGAGCTATATCCTTCAACCTGCTGTCCTGATCACTTGGTGGTCTCATACATTTATTGGAGATCACAAGTACTCTGACAGGTTTTGTGGTCTCCAGAACCAGATGTGGGAACCAGATGTCTGCTCTTCTTTCTGGCAGCCATCCGGGCATTCCAGAGGCTGGATCCTCGTCCGATACCCGGGGAGATCCAGCTGTCTGTAGCGAACAGGAATCGGTCCTTCTGGTTCTGTTTTTGGCATAATTACTGTGCCAGGGACACTGTCTGCAGTGGGAGTGGGAAGATTAGATGATGGATAAGTCAAGTGAGAGGATATTTTGGGAAGAGCAAGGAAAAGCGAAGGAAGAAGATGGGAGAGGAGCATAGAACAGGCAAGGAAAGCCCAGCCAGCAACAAGGCACTGCGCGCTCTCCAGCGCAGAGGCGAGGGGAGGCCCGTGGGGCCATGCTGATTCCCATCACTTGGGCCAACTCCACTGCTTGGAGGTCACGAGGAAGAGCGAGAAAGCTGCTGTGCCCAAAGTTAGTAGACAAGAGGTGGCAGCAGAAGATGGGCGGGTAAGATTGCAGGTTACGGGGAAGCAATGGAGCCTGGGGAGCTTTATCCTCAGGGAGCTGTGAATTTCCTTGCAAAGACTGATGATTTTGGAAAGTCAGTATGCCCAAGTTTCGCTCATCCAGAGTCTGGGTGCTCGGCCCACAGAGGGATCTCGAAGCCCATCTGTGTCTCCCTCTTTAATGCCTGAGGTTGCATTACTCTCCGTTTACAAATCCTGCTGGGGAGAACTGGGAGAGCAGACACCTCGCACTCCCGCAGGCAGAGGCTTGGCACACAAATCCATCTGCACGGGGGTGATGCCAGCTTTTCTCCTCGCCACAAATCCCTCTTCTGCTTTCCCAGGAGGGCAGCTCTTCGCTCTCCGAGCTGCCTGGGCGGCAGGTTCATTAGTGCGCATTAGACAGGTCTGTTCCAGGGCTCACAGCCCGAGACGAGGAGTTGTGACCTCTGGGGAATATGTTCC
>NW_009631027.1:3701-6018 GCF_000690535.1 Cariama cristata | reverse complement strand
CTCTTTCCTTCGCTGCAGCTCCTTCCTTGGGCCTCAATTTCCCAATCTGTGAAAAACAGAAACTGTCTCACCTCCACGGTCCTGGCTGCTGTTTAAATCCATGCCTTCTTGTCCTGTCCACCGTGGACCGTTGCCTCTCTCCTTGCAGGAACACCTTGCATATTTAAGCACATTAATGTGTCTCCTCTCTGGTCTTGTCTTTTTTACCATTGCCTTTTTTGTTTTGGTAGATCTTTTAGCTTTATCTCTGGACTTTTTCCAGTTTATATTTCTTTCCAGAGGCAATCCTGTTTCTATGTCCTAGAGTTCATCAAGACTGGTGACAGCTGAGTGACAGCTGTAGGCAGAGCTAGACAGCAAGAAGAGAGGAAAGGTGCAGTGTCTTAGTTTATTAGGCTATATACTGCCCAAGGAGGGGCTGCCGTGGTTGATACCCCTGTGACTGCTGTGGGGAGTTATTGTGATGGAGGTTCTGGGTCAGGAGATGGAGTTAAATTCAGCTTTGGGAAAAGCAGAGAAGAGGGACCTGAAAGAGAAGCTCCAGCAGAAGTCACAGTGTTGGATGGCCGGGGGTGTGGAGACAGTGCCTGTGAGCTGTGGGACAGGGACCCCTCCTCCTTTCTGCCATCCAAGGAAAACCATCTGAGAATTGGTGCTGAGCACTTTCTCCACTTCTTGGGCCAGTGACGTGGTCTGTTAGCACCCGAGGAGTTATAGTTCAGGTACGACAGCCCATCTCAGCTGCAGAGGGACTCTGCATCATTTCCCACCATGATCTGCTCCCTGGTTTAGCTTTTCCTGTTTGTTTTTTTGTTTTTTTTTTTTCCAACCAGATTCTCCATGGGGAAAACAGGCAAATTCAAATGGCAGATGAGCTCAAGCCCAGAGCAGGAAGATGCAGTGGAGAATTCCCCTCTGTCCAAAGCCTCGACTCCATCCTTGCTCCCTTCCTCTCTGTACCCGGTGGCCCTGGGACAGAGCAGGGGCTGTGTCTGTCGGCAGCCGATAGCCCTCCGGGAATTGCTGGCTTGTGTGTTATCAATTCCATGGGGGAAGATGATGTTGTCTTTCACAGCTCATGTGCCAACTCTGCCTTCCTCGTCAATCTTCTCTGATTAGACTGGTGCAAATGAGCTTTTAACATTGACACAGAGCCTGAGATTCAGGAGAACAGGATGAAGTATTTAGCGCAGTGCTTGAGAGCTGGACCACTTACTGGTCTTAGGGCAGTCAAAGCATCGCCCGGAGAGAATAAGACTTGGACTTGTCTTTTCTAGTGTTTCTCCATCATTTTTTCTCAAAAAACCTCCTTTGCCTTAGGGGAAGGAGGTCTGTTGCTTCTCTACGAGCTTCTTTCTGGGTCCTGCTCTGCTGGCCACCGCAACGGGTCCGCAGGCTGCCAAGGCTGAGTAACTCCCGATCTATTCCTCCGCAGCTATTTTCCAGCCTCTTGCATTTGGTACTGCTGTGGGACAAGTTCCTGGTGGACTCGCGGAGACTCGCTTCTCAAAAAGAGCTCTTTTTACCTGCAAACCAAGGGCCTTGTGGTACAGAAGCCATCCACAGAGGGGAAAAATATGAGGAACATCCATTCCTGTACCACTGCTTTTCTAACCAGAGCTGCACTTTAAAACCAGGCTCTTCCTTTCTCCAGTCAAACACCTGTTTCTGCTAAAAAGCCACCCACCACCAGTCTCCCCGACTTGAGAGGCTAGTATTTTATTTAGGGCTGATCCATTTTTCTTTTAATTCAGATCAATGCAGGTTAATTGAGAGCAGCTTATTTTTACTTCTGCTGGTATCTGCCTGCCAAGATCAATACCAGTCATTTCCACTTAAACCGTTGTACCTTTACTGGAACTACCAGAGCCCCCAGCTCTCCACGCAGCAGCGTATTACGGACCAGCCCTGTACATGTGGTTCCTCGTGTTATAATTGAAACCGGTCTCTCGTCAGTCTGGCTGCAGCGGCATCCTCGTAATGCTGGAAGGAAACGGAGACATACTCAGCCTCAACCAGGGGATATATATTACAGCGTGAAACACTTGCACACTAAAAATACTCGGCGAGGGGCAACCGTTCATTGATTTCTCCCTCATTAATGGGGCTGCAGAGATCCCTGGGCCACCCAGTGCCACTAGATGGGGTGATGCATCAGCAGCTGCAGCCCCAGGACCCTGGCCTGGGAGGTGGCTTCCCCTTCCCCGTCCCCAAGACACCCAAGGGCTGGCTTCGCCCAGCCCAGGAGAATAAGGAGCCCTGTGCTCCGGGACCCATGGCCACTTTTTGCAAGGGATGACTGGGTGCAAAAATCCAC
>NW_009631027.1:0-3661 GCF_000690535.1 Cariama cristata | reverse complement strand
GGGCATCCCACGGAGGTTGGAGGTGGCATGAGGGCTCTGTTGCTGTCTGTGTTTCTGTATCTCTGGAGGCAAATCTTCATGGAGGGACCGATGGGGCATGGGTTTGGGACCAGTCTGCTGCATCCCAGGGTTTGTGCCTGCCCGGTGGAAGTAGCCTTCATCAGTGGAGGTCGCTGGGGAAGGCTCAGCTTTCCCAGCGGGCGGAGTAATGGGCTGTGGCTGGGATGGTAAATACTGAGTTGTGTGGTAGGGAAGGGAGAGCACAGGAGGAGTGAAATGTTCTGCATCTTGCCGTGTTTCTGCAAAGCTGGCTTGGTCAGACAGCAGCGTTGGTGGGGCGGAGTGTGATGGCAGGTTTTGCCTGGCATCTCCGGCTGCACAGGGATGGTGGCAGCGGGATGCATGGCCACAGCCCGGTGACACAGGGAGGGCCTGACCCAGAGCACAGCTGGGCTCAACTTTTGCTGGGTCTCACACAGGGTTCAGTGGACTCAGAGCAAATGTTAAGGGGACAAACCAGAAAAAAAATAAAAAATTCAAATGGGAGCTCTGGAAGTTGCGTCCAGCCTGTATTCAGGCCAATCCACTGTCCCCTCTCTCTGTAGCATTGTAGCATCTCCATTCCCACCCTGTGGTACTGCACTGGGATACAGAATGGTGAATAACCACAAGCTCATTATATCCCCTCACCCTGAGAAAGCTGGATGTGGGGAACATCGCCAGAGGATGGTGGGACAAAAGTGTACCTCATCTACATGGAGCCAAACCCGGGCAGGCTGCAGGATTTTGTGGCATACAAGGTACGTATTTAGGACAAGCTGCATCAATTACAATTTGCGCCAAACCCTATAGCCAGTGTGGTGGCCCAAACGCAGCGGTCTCCACATTTTCCTGCCACTGTCCTCCTGATCTGCCTGCTCCCCCCTTCCTTCTTACCCTGCCTGGCGTTTGATTAGCTGATACATTAATAAAGAGCAAAATCAGATGGACACAGGGGAGGCAGAAGATCCTCTGCAGTGCATCAGTTCAGTGTTTAAAGGGCCTTTTCCTTGCAGTCTGCTTATTAGGTTCCTTAGCTGGAGATGGAGCAGCTTTCTGCTCCGATGGCCATCTGTCCGTCTGTACAGGCCAGGGCCAGCTCTGGAGGCTCCTGAGTCTTGTCCACATGGAGTGGAGGCAAAGGGAGAAGGAACCATCAAAGTGATGGGAAAATCATTCCCTCCCCCTCCTTCCCTCGGAGCGGTCGCTGCCGATTGCTGCTCTTTCCAGGCCGGGAGGGTTGAGATCTCCCAGCCCAGCTGAGGTGGCTGATGTTTGGGGAAGAGAAGAATTACCAGTTCCCTGATGGGTAAAACCAGCAGGCTTGCAGAAACCGTATGGACAGGGCAGTCAGCGGGTCCTGGTCATAAACGTCAGAGGATAATGGCTTTGGCTCATACCCCTCAAGCAGAACTGATTTAAAGGGTCATTAAAAACTGTTGGTGTCCATAAGGGTGGGACACAGGGTCTCCAGTCCAGGTCTTTTATTCCCTCTGGCTGTATCAGTCAAGGCGATGGACTTGGAGAAGCCATATGTCAGCTAAATGTGTCTCTAATTGATTTGTGGGTCTGCATGGGGTGTAAACATTTTACCAGTCAGAGAGCAGCTGATGGGGAGAGCAGGAAAGAGGTGGTGGGAGGGGAAAGGACGGGAGAAAGTCTGGTGTGAGCCGGTGGGGGAGTCTCGGAAAAAGACTTTTGTCCGGACTTCTCAACCCCCAATTTACCCCTGCCCCTCCGCAGGGTTCCCTGGTAATGGAGTCACTCCCAGGGCAAAAGTTAACTCCAATTAGAGGGTCTGAAGGGAGAGTTTTCAATCCCACGTCTTCCCGCAGGAGCCGTGTCAGCTCACGTTATGGAGATGGGCCGGTGGCGGGCAGGGAAGCAGCTGGGAGCAACGTGCGGACAATGAGGGGTGTCCTGGGAATCCTCCCCGTGCGAGGACACAGCACCATCCCCCCTCCTCCCCCTCCTCCTCCTCCTCCTCCTCTTCTCTCCCAGCATTGCACTTGCTCGCACTCAGCTCATCGCTTCTCACCTGTGTCAGCTCACGTTATGGAGATGGGCCGGTGGCGGGCAGGGAAGCAGCTGGGAGCAACGTGCGGACAATGAGGGGTGTCCTGGGAATCCTCCCCGTGCGAGGACACAGCACCATCCCCCCTCCTCCCCCTCCTCCTCCTCCTCCTCCTCTTCTCTCCCAGCATTGCACTTGCTCGCACTCAGCTCATCGCTTCTCACCTTCGGGGAGCCCCGTGGCAGGGGGGACCCCGGGCACACACACCACCTGCGGCCTATGGCGGTCAGGGGGGACCCGGGGCACACACACATCCTGCGGCCTCTGCACGTCCAACCCACAGACCTCTGCAAGAGCATCACCTCCTCCCCGGCCACATTGTACCTTCGGTAGAAATTTTGTGTTCCCAAACCAGCAGACACCCCATAAACCCTGTCTATTTACTCTTCCCTCTGCACAGCCCCTCTTTTTATCCCCTTCTTTGCCACCTCTCCTGGTTTCTCCCAGGTGAACCCCACTTCCCAGCACTCCGTGTGAGCAGCCACCCTGGAGAGACTGGATGAAGCCGGATGGGACCAAAGAGGTAAATCAATGAAAAGGCTGATGCTGCCCTGCAAAGTTGAAGGTCAAGAACCAGAAATCGAGGGCAGCACGTGGGAAAGGGCAGGCGAGCGTGGGAACAGCGTTAACCTGTCGGGTCACTGGGATTTGTCTGGAGAGGTGGCCATGAGGACAGAAGGACCAAAGTCACAGTGTCACCCCATGTGAGACCCTCAGTGGCATCTGAGACCCCCCAGGAAAATGTCCCCCCGATGTCACCAACACCCCAGGCTGGTCCCCAGGATGCTGCTCTGTCTTTGCTTTCTCACCTCACCTCTTGGCTGCCGCCTGCCCGAGGACAGGTGTTAAACAGAGATGGAAAACCAGAGACCTTCAATCCCTTAGATGCCCTAGATTTCATCTTTCAAGATTTTACTCCAGAGCCACAAAGAGTAGGGAGGTTTGGGGGGTTATCTTTCCAAGTATGAAAAATAAGGTCCATAAGCAATCTCTTACTTTAACTCAAGAAATAACCAGCGTTAATGAACCTTTTGATAAAACTGCACAGATTTACTTCTTTTACAGAATACTGTGGAACTTTTCATTGGAATAAAACACAATGAATCGTGCTTTAAACCATGTTTTTCTTTCTTTTTCCTCTCCAAGCCTGTTATGCAAAGCTTTCATTTGGCTTGGATTTCATGAACATATTCACCTGAACAGAACTGAAACCCATTTGTGAAACTCAAGTCAAGTTCAAAGAGAAGAAAAAGTGGGGAAATTATTAGAAAATCCTAGACGGCATTGATTTTGGGGGGGAGTTGGGGTTCTTTTTGCTTCAAAATGGTGAAATGGTTCTTAAATAGTCCCAAACTGGGAAATGAGAAGCAGAAAACAGGTTAAAGCTGAGGTCCAAATAACTGTCAAATGAAATACAGAGTTCTGGTCAGGGAGAGGGTAAGGCATCTTTTTCAAGGAACATCTTTTTTTCCCCAGATGGGGGGAAAAAAGAAATAAATCCAGCCTTCTTATGCACCCAAACTGAATCCATTCCCGATGTGACTCGGT
>NW_009631026.1:1982-2365 GCF_000690535.1 Cariama cristata | reverse complement strand
CTGCCCTTAATGAGAGTCTTTGAACCCCCCCTCCCCAAAAAAAGCGAGTTTTAATGTTACATCCTTAGAGGAGCGCGGTTTTCTTGCCGCGGCGACGTCGCTTGTTAAACAATCGGCGGCTGAGCCCCTGAAAAGAGAGGCATTGCACCCTTCTTGCTGAATGCGCTTCTTAGCGCACATAACGCCAGGGCCTTTTGATGTTTCACAATGCGTGTTACGCCCAAAGATTGTCTCTTTGGACAGATCTACAACGCTTGGCTTCATGTTTGGAAGTTAAATGGACAGCGAGGTTGTTGAAACTCCCACGCTTTAAGCTAGCGCAGACACCCGGTTCGTTCCCCCGTTCCTTCCCGCGAGGGAACGCGGCAGGGGCGGAGGGAAGG
>NW_009631026.1:1006-1951 GCF_000690535.1 Cariama cristata | reverse complement strand
AGGGAAGTGGCTGCCGGTTTAATCCGCGCTCCGAGGCCGAGGCGGGGGGGAAAGCAACCCAGTCCAAACTTTTCCTCTCTTTTCTTTTCTTCACTTTATTCTTTGGCAGGCTTAAAATAAGAGCTATGTGCAAAGCGTGCGCCCTGCGTAGGTAGCTTGTGTCTCGAAATCGCTGGCAAGGTTGCTGCTCCATGAAATCAAAATTTATGATTATTCAAATGTTGGGGACTGTGAAAAGAGAGGAAGAAAGAGAGAAAATTAATATTGCAGCTGTTCTTCTGATTAATGAGAGATAATTGCTCATGAAAAGTCACCCCTGTGGCATTTTGTTGTCTCCTGGATCTTTGTTCTTTTCCACTATTATTGAGGACTTTCTTGAAGACTAAGCGGTTCTTTTCAATTTTTGGTATTCAGAAAGTGTTGCTTGGTTACAGATAATGGAGAAATCTCGGGCTATATTGGGTAAGATGTGCCACAGACAGCAATATCACAATGCCACTTTCAGAAAAGGATGGATACAAGTTAACGATGCGCTTTCAATAAAACATTAATAGACTTGTTCACGCTTTTATAATGACCCCCTTAATGGGAGCTGGGGGCAAGTCCTGTCTTTTGCTGGCGTTCACTTCACAAAACCTGGCTTCGAGATCGCCGATCGCTTTGGAAACTAATAGGAAATCAATGTTAGATTAGCGAATAAATGCGATTATAGGGCAGGAGCCCGCGGCCCCTCGCTTCCCCCGCACGGCTTTACTTTTGAGCGGGGCTTTCCCGCCTGGGAACTGACCCAGCCCGGGGCGCATCCCGCCCAGCGCCACCGCCTGTCACCCCGGCCTCAGGTCTGTGACCACGGCTGCTCCACAGAGGTTGTTTTTTGGGGGTGGGTTTTTTTCTTTTCTTTCTCTTTTTTTTTTTTTTTTTTTTTTTTTTTTTCCCCCCCCGGGG
>NW_009631026.1:0-798 GCF_000690535.1 Cariama cristata | reverse complement strand
TCAAAAGGGGGCAATTTCGTTACATTCTCATTTGTTACACTGTCTTGAACTAAAGGCAGACAAAGCTATACTCTGTCACCCCGAGCAGAATGAAGGGAATCAAAGGATTTTCCCTTAAAAGGACTAATTTTCTCCTTGAATTATGAAAGTAATGGCTAGGTAACAGCCTGTGCTCTGTACCCAACTGCTTAATACCTTCTAAATCCTTCCACGTGGCTCTCCCAGTCGTAGCAATTAGAGCTCATTATAGGCTCATAAGAGCTCTCATTTCGGGGATTACTTAATGGACAATGAAATTTTATCGGACAGAATTATTGAAAAATAAAATTGTAACGAGGCCGATGTGATGTGGGCGCACGCCTTGCATCATTCCGCCTGGTTTGGGATATCTTTGCTTTCAAATGACTTCTTTTCTTGCTCTGGCTTTCAGGGGTGGGTTTTTCTTTGTGGGTTTTCTTTTTTTTTTTTTCCCCTCCTCTTTTATCACTGCACTTGGTTTATTATAACAATTACAAATTGCAATTTTGATCCGACTCTTGCTCTGTCTGCCTTCCCTTACGACAGCCCCCTCTCCGGATCCACTCTATCACTGCAGACAGTTTTTTCCACTGAGGTCGATTTTTTATTATTATTATTATTATTATTCTTTTCCAAAATAACCTCCCCTAAAGGGGGAAAAAAAATAAAAGAAAGAAAGAAAACGCAGAGATTAATTCCAATCTCCGCCAGATGAACTGTGTTTTAAACGGGAAGAACCGGGCAAAATCCCATGCCTGTGCACTGTGACCGGGATTAAAA
>NW_009631025.1:0-12097 GCF_000690535.1 Cariama cristata | reverse complement strand
TGAGGCGGAGGGCGGGAACTCACCTCCCGTCAGCGCTCGGGCCGAAAAGGCCTGTCCACTCCCCTGCTGCTCTGTCTGTCCTTCCAATTTCATAACATACCTTTTTTTTGGTTTTCTTTTTTTACTGCCATGTATTTCTACTTCTGAAGACCCGTCTGTGGTTTGCTAACGTAGCCTGGCACTGTTTACCATTAGCCCGAAGTCTGCGTGGACCCTTGAGTCACTTCACGCCTTCCTTTTCACAGGAAGGATCACGAGAGGCGGCACAGACAAGGGCACCCAGGAGACGAAATAATTTCCAGGGGAGATCGGGTCTGGAGTTCAACCAGAAAGTATGGAAGCACAACTTAGAAAAGCAACGTATATCTTTTTCATCCAGGAAATACAGGAAAAAAACCAAAACAAAAACAAACAAACAAAAAAAAAGCGAGCACCAAGACAAAGATCTGTGTAACCAATAACTTCATAAATGTGTGACAGGAACCATTTACCCATGCTTTCCACAGGGTAAAATCTGAAAAGATAGTGCTGAGCTCAAGCATCCTGGCAAGCATGTCCCGCATCTCCCGTGCCATACCCTTTCAGTTGCCCTGACGACAATGTTTCTTCTGGGAATTGGCAAGTTTACGATGTTCTTCATGTATCCTGTCATTAATGCCGGCACTGATCCTCAGCCAAGATCATTCTCTCCAGCACTGCCTGCGCCGGATACAATTTGAGCCTTACTTAGAGAAACAAAATGCTTGCCAAAGCTGAGCTTTTGGAAGCCATAAAACACGAAGTCAGAGATAAGGGAGAACTAAGTTCAGTAAAGGCAACCATAGGTCTCTAAGCCAATGTGAATGAATCGCCAGAATAATTAACAGCCGGACAGCACATGTCCTCCACTTCGCCTTGCTGACTAAACCTCTGCCTTCTGTCCCACAAGTCTATACAATGTAGAACACGCACACCTGCGCAGCTAATACCCACCCATCAGCTCAAAAATGCAGCACGAAGGTTGCAAACTGGAATTCAGAAGAGGATTGCAACGTTTCCTACAGTCAAAGCAAGCTGAGCTTCCGAAGATTGACATACATACTGTAAGATAAATGGTCTAAAAATCAAATTCCAAATCTAAGCAGCAAAGTCAGAACCACATGCTCTTCACCTGCTCAATGCAAATATTCTCAAGGTTGCTACATTTCCATCTATACAATGAAGCAAATGTTGATGAATGCTACACCTAGACTTCTTTGTTGAAGTGCAGATGAGTGTTCTCTTAGGATACAATCAGACAGTATCAAATAGCAACTACAAACCAAAATATTTCATGTATGTACACACTATGTGTATGCTGGTGTCATTTGTATGGTTTACTTTTATAGCTGGGTAGTCACCTGCGGTTTGTGAGATGTCCAATGTCAGTCACCTAAATGACTATTTAAGCCTTTGAAGTCAATAAAACCATTTCTTCTTATTCACTGCACACAGCACAGGAGAAGTTTCTAGAGGAAAAGCAGGAAGAAGCCAGACAAGTCCCAGAAGTGGGCATGTAAAGCTGTGATGCTCTGAACCAGAGCTGTCTCCTGTGCAAAGAGCTCTCCTGCACTGACAAGACCTGTGACCTTTTCTGCGTGACCTTGTTAGAGGTGAGCCATTGCAACCAGCTTCGTGCCTTTCCGCAGCACTGCCTTCTCTGGGAATCAGCGTGGATGATGTCGGATGGTACCGCATCACTCCCCGCTGTGCAGTATAGGTGAGCCTCATGGGTACTGATGGCTTCATACAGCGAGGTACTCATTAAAAGCTGCATTTTTTTGTTGGCCCTCATCCTATAACGTGGGCTAGGGTGCCTGTGTCATGAAATAAAAACTGAGGCATTATGATGACAAAGAGTATCCGATCACACTGTGGATTAGGACTGGAGTCAGACCCATGCCCAGATTTCTGGAAATCAGTAGGAAATCTACCCAGATTTTCTAGAATTCTGAAAGAAGCTTACGAAGTTTTTTCATAAAATAACTGGATTTGCTCACAACGTAGCTCACCACTGCTACAAAGGTGCTGCTCATTTTTTCATGTTTAATAGCTAAACTTAGTACTTTTGTAACAAAACAAATAAAACAAAAATGATGTCATCATTGTTCCAAGGAACCAACAGCTAGTATCATAGTATCTCTCTGCTAGTACGACAAATTTTAAAAATTCAAGATAATTCCAAATAGGAATAAACCCACATTTTTCTACGAGGGGCAAGTATTTCAAAATCCACTTTGGGTAGGTTATGTTGGTTCATTTTGGTTGGAAAAAGTATTTCAGAATGAAAAATCTAATTTTTTAATTCTGAAAATGTCAAAATAGGAGGCTTCAACTTCATTGGTGTGCATTTTAAGAGACTTGGGCTTCTTACCTGTGAAACAGGAAGCTAAATATCCCCATTTTTAAAAAACTGCCTGTCTTGATGGAATCTGACCTGTTTTAGGTTCTCTAAATAACTGCTTACTGCCCCTTAATCAGACAGCATGAGTAGGCAGGGGAGATATTTATAGATGGAGCTTTAGGAGGAGTATCTGGTATTTTGTTTACTACTTTAATTTAATTTTATAAACCAACTATGTGGATGGTAATGAGAAGCATATGAATGGAGGTCCATAGTGGAAAGAGAGCCAAAATGGAACTCTGACGCCAAACTTGAAGTGGAAAAGGAGCTGCCTCTTCCAGCTCGTCTAGAGAAAAGGAAAGCTGTGCCCAGTAGAGTAGTGTGAAAAAAGCAGTGTACTTCCATCAGCTTATTCCCACGTCGGAGGTAGGTTAGGACCAGCCCCACTAAAGCTCACGGTCACACAGCTACCAACTATGTGTGCCTAAGGAGAAAGAAAATCAAACCGAAACAGAAAAAAGCAAGCTGAGCAGGAAGGAAAGGACAAAAGTCCCAAGTAGAGAAAGAGGAAGAAACACAGTGAACCATATAGATACGGAATTTCAAGTTGACATGGCAAGATACCCAACAGCCAGCAGGTCTGTTGGAGGTAGAAATGACACAGATTGCTTACAATGTGGTAAGACATAAAGAATACTCATGATTACCAAACAGATTAGACGAAATAAGGTGGCACAGGGAGGTCAGAACTGGAGATGGCAGAGCTCAATTGTCAACTATTTTTGTCTTTTATTTGGAAAAAGTGTGCAGTTGTAGTTCATGCTAACATAAATGCTAGTAAGGGCCTACCCAGGACAATGCCTTTACCCCAGGAGGACGCTGTGGCAACAAGACACCATTTCCCATGCGTGAGGAGCGCCAAGGCCAGAACTTCCCCAACAGGAGCAGCAGGTCTGTGAGTGAACTCACACAGTATTTCTTACCACAGTTTCACCTTATCGAGCATCTTTGAATCTAATATCACCTAAGCGAAAGCCTCCTGGCACATTTTCCATTAAGCTCCTTGAGAACTGAAGGGCTTGTCTAACTAAAGGAAGCATAGTTTTCACCTCCTGTGTCAACCTTTATCATTTTTTAATGAAACGGAAATTTTTTCACACAGTTTAACATCCATTTGCTCCCAAAAGCTGTCATATCATTCTCTCAAGAACTAACTCCTCTGTATTTTCACTGTTCATTGGACTTTCAATCCCTTCAACCAGCTTCTTATTCTTCCCTCTCACGAAATCTTAGAATGAGAATAAAACCCTACCTTTTTAATAAAACTTTAAAAATGCTGAACACTGCAACATTTTCCCAGATCGATCTTCTGTTTGAAATTAGTGAGATTTAGAATAAGAAATTAGCCAGATTTCTCTATTTAAATAATCACCTGTGAAAGAATCAACTGATGTGAAAACAATCACCATCAGTTTTCAGCTGTAACTCTTCTGTGTAGGAACACAATAGTTCACATCTGTCAAAACGGTCTCAGAAAGGCCAAACAAAGATAAAGAACCTTATGAGAGCTCGAGAAGTTGGTGAGTCTTTAAGGAATCATCTTTCCATAGGCACAGCTTGTCTCTTTGTGAAAAAGAATAGTAGGATGGTTTCTCAAGAAAGAAGTCCATGAAAGGTAAAAGAAAATAAATTCAAAATGATTGTTCCCTTGTGTAAACTGTTAACAGAATCTTAAAAGAGGGATCAAAAAGCCCTTTTATTTTCAAAGCATGTCATAACTGTCATTTAAAATGTACTTTTGCTTGTAGCAAATATCCACTAGTTTAAAGCTTAACCAACAAAAATTTGAATTATTTAAAGATGACATTGATAACATAGATTGGGCCGAAATGTTGGATTCTGTTAAAAATTATGCATAAATTTCCCAAACAAAGCTAAGCAGAAAGGTGGGATGTGTTAAAAAATGCATTTTTTTTTTAATTAGAGTTCAGGAGAAATAAACCCTTTTTGTTTTTTCCAATACAATAAACACAATCCACCTTCTTCAATGTAAGACACACGCTATTTTGTAAGTTCAGAGAAAAACACAAGGAACTAAATTCAATATGCAAAAATAATATGAATAAACGTTAAACTCGCTTCATATTCCCAAAATGAACACATACAGAAGGAAGGCAGAAAGAAAGCAGAGAAGAGAAACATACATGTGGGAACCAAAATTCTGATTTTGTCTGAGCTAAAGAAAAGCACTGTGGGCACTGAGCATATTAGCCCTCCCACATCTAGCACCGAGGCACAAACTTTGACTCTGAAAAATCCCCATGCTACTCATGTGCAGTGATATTAACTATACAGAAGCTAAGTACACATTATAATTTTTAAATTTTTTTTAAGTATACTATTTCAAATGTCAGGTTTGGAAATAAAAATGGAGAAAGAGCTAAAAAATGCATTGCTGGCTTCATAGTAACAACTGACGTTGTCAGCAGATCCCGAAGTGTTTCATCAGCTATATATAGAGCCGACTTACTCTGTCCCTGAAGTTCAGCCATGGATGAAGTGTAGCAAGAAACATTTATAGGACAGACAAATACTACCAAAGCATAGTTTGGGCTTCAGGAGTATGGAGAAAATGCTGACTGCACTGAGATCACTGGCTTTTGCCAACCCTTTGTGCAGAAGGAAAATCACGGGGCTGAGACATGGGGTGATCCATACCAGCTTAAGATGCCCTACATGACCTTCAGCAAGTCAATTCAGATGGAACTTTCCCAAAAAGCTAAGTGTTGGCCCATCAGACTACTCTCTCCGAGAGAAACAAACTTCTTGTGCTGCACTCTCTTGTCTCTAAAATAGTGTCAGCAATGCTTCCTTTGGTCCTTACTGTCCACCCAGAACACAAATTCTCTGGAGCAGAGGCTTTTTCTGTCTAAAAGCCCTGAGGAGCGTACAGAACAACTATGATTACAGTGTGCTTTACCTACCATATACCTTTCACCTTCATGTTTATCTCTCAGGTCTGTGTGTAGCCTGCATCCCAAAATGCCCAGCATTATTCCAGTATGTCAGGCTTGCTCAGGCATTCAGAAGCATTATACTCTGGAGGGAATGTCCCTACGGTTTGTAGAGCCACCCTTGCAGCCTTGTAGCCCATACAGCAGATGGTCCTGGTTCTCAGAGAGGCTTCAAGGCAGATATTAGTAGGAGACGGTCAACATCTCGTCTCTGCCGCAGTATCACTGGGCAGTACTGTGATACATAACAACAATCACAAACTGCAGCGTGAGTGCTGAAAGATGTAAGGTGGCAGAAGGCAAACCCTCTAAGTGATGACGACAGGCAGCACTACGCAAGATCATACCTCTCATGAATGAGACGAGCCCTCAGACCTGACATTCTGACGTATTTCTATTAAATATTTCAGAAGAAACTGAACTCCCTTATCCCCTGAGCTAGCCTCTCGAGGGTGCCTTTTTTGTTTAACGGTTCTTATCTGGGTAGCTGCAACTCACAAAGACAGATTAGATCATGAACTAAATAATATCAGGAGCTTTGATAGATGCTTTGCACAGATTAGAATGTAACATCAAAGGAAAAACTGGGAAATGTATCTGGTAATGTATATACAACACTGCAGTCAGTCTGTTAGCACACTGAAGTTGTAGAGCAATATGCAGACAGTTACAACGTAATACACAGTAACAGGTGGGGAAACTACAAATAGTGCTGGCATAAGGTTGGAAAAAATGGTGAGACAGCTCCAGGATTTTAAAAATGGTTCAGTGATGAGAATGCAAGGGGCAGGACTAGGGGTATAGCATGGCCTATTACAAACCTTCTGAAGAAACCTTCACGCCGTCGTGTGTTCTATGAATCCTGGCTGTGTTCCTGTTTTATGTTGGCTTAGCCTTATCACACGAAGATACTAAGCAAGGAAGAAACCGTGCAACTAGGGCAATGCAAAAGCCTGCAATTGACTACACAATTTGTACTTCATGACCACTACCAGTTAAAAAAATCCCTTTAGTGAGCCAGCCTCTGATCCATAACTGATTTACCTGAGCCTATTTGTCTAAAAAAGCACAACGTTATTCAGCAGTAGTTTTGGTCATGCTGAGAAAAAAGGAGACAGACGTGTGTGAGATAAGGAATGCATAGACAACATGCCTTTATTTACCTAGAAACAAACATCATCAACTAAGAGTTTCCAGACAATAACTATCTAAGGGGCACAGATGAGACCTGGCAGGTTTTCAGTCGCTGAGGTATGAGGTACAGATTATGGGCACAGGATACGGGCACTGGATATCAGACTGTGTTCTAAACTCAGCATTTGTACAGATTGACTGAATGACCTTAGACAAGTTACAGTCTCAATGCCCTCATTTCTCTTTCCAGATACACTAGTGCAATTTCACTAACATCAATGAAATTAAATTTACACACTCAAGAAGGCAATCTGGTTGAACGCATTGCCAGTCTGTAAAAATGAATCCCAGCTACTTATTATTCATTCCACAGGAGTGATACAAAGATTAATAAAAGGGGCAAATTCATCCCTGTATAAGGCAGCATTAGACACAACCTGAATTACTGCCAAACGGGGATAACATGTTCTTTTTGCAACGTATATAGTGCAACTTCTCCTTTTCCAGAGCTGTTGTCCTTACACCCTGTCCAACAAAGCTTTACTATGACACTCAGCTGTATTAAGAATCAGGACTGAGAAAATGAGCAATGTTCCTGCCATGCCTGACATGAAAGCAGCAAGGCCTGAATTTTCCTGTTCTGAAGACAATTGTTCCCTCTCTCCCTAACTTTGGCCATGTTCTTATCTCAGGAGCAATGGGTATCAGTTTGGCACAACATACTTTCCAGTATGAGACTGGTTGCTCTTGAGATCTACCAGCAATAACCTACTCACAGTGAAGGCTCATGCATATTCTCAACCCCTCTGAATGTGGACAAGTCCTTCATTTCTTAATTGGCTCACCTCTCTCCCTGCATAAGTCCAGTTTAGCATAAGCAAAGGAGGAGAGGAGATTATTTGCATGTTTCTTCACTTTGAAACCAGTCTGTCTATAGGATAAATGCAGTGGAGCTGTGCTAATGGGCAGTCTAGCTCTCTGTTGTGTCCCACAGTTAAATCTGGAATAGCTGTAATCTTCCAGAATTTCATAACTGAACCAAATTGAAGAGTCTTTTTTCTTCAAGTCAGATGCTGTTCTAGGTATTTTTCCAGTTCATGTGGACAACAGTTACTGGAGGTGGAGTCAGCAACTAGGACAAAGATGAACCTACCCTTATAGGCTGTAAGGTTCCACACCTATTTATAGCAAACTCCGGAATTCATTTTTCAGTTGAGATAGTCTGAACATATCTTCCCCTGGCCTCTTTTCCCATGATAAAAGCATTCAGCAGAAAGCTGATTTTGCAGTTCAAATGGATGGATTCAAATATATCTTGGACTTCTCTAGGGGAGACGATTCAGTTACAAATGCACTTCTAGAACACCAAGACACTTTTTCTTTTGTTCCTTGTGGCTCAGCAATCCCCCTTATATCTCCTCTATAGGTAACCCTGACACATATGATCTATGGAAAATCAGGCCAATCGGGCCCTAAATTTGTAGGGCCTGATGTTTTACTGTTAAAGTACCAGTGGTGGAAGTCAGGCGGGTCATAGACTGCACTTCCAAGTGGAGAAGAGAATGGTTAAAACAATGCATTATGGAAATACCAGACAAATACAGGATTCTGCTGGGCCTAAAGGCTCAAACTACCAGGCCTGCTCAGTGGGCAAAAAGACAGTATGTAACTGTGCTCTGTAAAGCACTTTAGGGAAAAGACAAATTCCATAGTACCAGCATTCATTATCCTAAAACTATCCACTGGATGGGGAAACGAACCTATGGACAGTTTGGAGCATGTGCCTCAGTCTTCTTTCTATAGACCAGGAATAATACTAAGCCTGTGAAGTACAAGGAAGTGTGTGAAAATAAAATACCCAATAGATTTCAAATACTTGAAGATAAGTACAAATACTGTGATCACCAGAGCTGAAAATCATAAATTATGTATTTGGGAACATGCTTCAAGTGAGTGCAACAGACCTTCATTGAATAAAAAAAAGAAATCATAATGCTGTAGAGCACTGCTTATGCAATACACTGAACAAAGCAGGATTTCTGGAGAAAAAGTAGTTTGTGACTATGCAAATAAAGTCTGCATTGCGATACACACAAAGTAGCTGAATTAAGACTGCTTCAAAAATTTAACTTTGGCATAGTCCACCATTAATTGACTCATGATCTTGATGTTCTTTTAAGATATCTGTTCTACAAGTAACCATAAATACATTATAAATTCAGTAATTATAGCTGAGTTCGGAACTGGAAGACAGCTCATACAAAACGTTCAGGAAAGCACGAAAGCTTTCCAGTGCAGCCTAACAGTTACGTAGCCACTACTGCTTCTGCTCAAGAAAGAATACCATGGTTTGCATCTCAGATCTGTCTGTTGTAGTTCACACACACAGAGTCTTTAAACACGTTACAGCGACACAGATGGACTAGGCACATTTTAAAGATTAAATGAGTCATAAATTGTTTAAAATGTTTTGCTCCCCCTCTACGGACTAAAACAAGGCACGTACATCACCGTACTATTAAGAAACAGCAGGTATTGTAAACCAAAGGGATCCCACCACAAGTAAAGCGAGAAAGATTTTGAAGTGTAACCTCTCCTGTGCAGCATTTGAGAGCACCGCAGCAGGAACTGCTTTGTCTCTGGCCACCAGGCTTATTTAAAAGAGCTGTATCAGCATCAGTGCCAGAATCACCTGATTCTTAGTGCCACACACTCCCCTTCACTACTTGTTCAAGACCAGGCTGCCTTCCTACTCACTATACTAAAAGCCTGCCAAGCCTTCTGCAGAAAAAGCACCTTCTTCTCAGTGTGTCCAAGGAATTGCCTCCGATGTTACTGGGCCTCTAAGTCTCAGGCAGTTTCTCTGCAGAGAACTCTCTGAAGTCACTGGCGTACACAATACATGCAGAATGACAGAGAGTAAAACATGCATTGGAGAAAAACGACATATATTTTTGTCAGTAAGAGTTATTAGCTGTTATCAAGAACATTTCCAGTTGTCAAGACTTTTATCAAAGGCAGCACAGAATCTTTACATCATCTCGAGACAGCAGGGCCACTATTTTAACTCTGAAAACATGGCACCTCTAGTAAATCAGCAAATCTGGAGATCTAGGCTTATCAGAAACTCAGTTGCGTGTCCTCACCGTCTAAATCAAACACACTATTTCTTCTAATAACAGGTTTTTTTCCCCAAGAATTCCCAAGATATCATAACAGCACGAACAGTTTCCAATGCACAAGGAAAGCAAATACAAAAGCCAAACATTTTTTAAAACGGCAGTGAAATGCAGAGCAAAGTTTGGGGGATTTTTGTGATTGCAGACACTTTGTATAATTCAGTATCACAGAGGTGCACACTCTGATTTTCTAATACCTTTAAAATATTATAATATTAATGTCTCTCATAAATATATATGCATATATACATATGTTTAAAAATGTTCAGCTGTTCCCAGCATTCACAGTGCCACTGTGCTAGGCACTACACATGAACGCGTAACTCATTCCTACAAAAATATGTAAAATGAATCAACTTTAGAAAGTGGATAAGTAAAAATATGTAACTGAATATAACTGAACAGCAAAACCGGCAGATATATATTCTCCTCTCTGCTACTGAATGTGAATCATACTGTTTTCAGGCATCATCATATGAAGCTGTGAGCTCATTCTACTTCAAACCACATATTCACCAGGTATGGAAAAGGCCCATAGACTGGCAGTGACTGGGGGAAATGAAACGAAAGCAGCACTGGCTTCAATGGCCAGCCTGGGAAAAGGCTGAAATTTGTATTTAGCGCATCCAAATAGGAATGACACTATTTCTCCTTCAGGGAAAACGATGTTTTTCTCGGCATTTCAAAAAAACCCCAGCAAATGGCTGGCTGACAAGCAAATCGAGGTTTGAACAGGTGCAGGTCAGGAACGGGTAGTTGCACCATATGAGATCCACTGCTATTCCAATGCCTGTCAGTTGCTCAATAACAGGCAATTGAGGGAGGCAACAGCAAGACAGGATACTGCAGTAAGAAAAGTATGCCCTGATAAGCATGTTCCTTATTGATCCCTTTTTCCCTCTCCCCATCCTTGAGTTTATTGTCTCTTTTACTGTTTACAGCCCTGCTACAAAAGATGAGACACGTCTAGCACACAACACTCTCCTTATTGCTTATTACATCCAAGTCCCTAACGGCCACGTTGCTACGCTCTGATTACCAAGTTCTCCCAATGCATTAAACAACGTGACTCACAACTACCACACAGTAGATCGATGACACCTACTCTCTCGGTAGATTGTCTGGCACAGGTATCTTTTCATAACAATAAACAGCTTACATATACATACAGTATCATATTTCCCAGCCTAATAAATATCAAATCATGACACAGGACTATTACAATCACAGCAACCATGAGAGACAATTTCCAATTCTTCATTGCAACAATTGTGTAGTCGTTAAAATCCAACTTTCTAGTTGACTTTTTACACAATGAACAAAAACGCCACAATTCATCAAGTCGCTCAGCACTGAAGGGACTGCTTTTTTCTTCCGTTTTTCACCATATTCATTTATCTTCCTTACTCTCCCTGATGCTTTCGGGACAAACTGTACCTACCTCAAGGGGACAGAAATGGAGTTACAAAGACCACTATTGCCTACCCTTTTCAAGCTGATGCTTTCTCTGCATGTGCCTAGCTGAAGCTAGTTTGGTGGTGGGAGGGGGGGTATTTCCCCTTATCTAGAATATATATTTAAAAGTTTCCTTTACAACAATTTTGAGTCAAGAGTCCTCAGTTTATATTACCATATCAGAATGCTTTTAATGCAGTAAAATCCCCAAAATAGCTTCTCACCACCCCATCCAGAGGGTTTCTATTTATTATTAGATCTGGAATGCAGCTACACATGAGAATTTATGGCTGGGGGAAGCTGCAATAGATTTTCCAAGAAAAGCCAGGGAAATGTGATACTGCCTGCCACAGTACTTGGCATCATTTTGTCCATCTGTTAACATCAACTGAAATTAGTCTTACTTCTGCTTTTTTTTCCAGGCTTCTCCTGGTTTGTTACAAGCTATGTTCCCTTTCTGGCTTTCTGCACCGACTTCCAGGTGCAGAACCCTGCAGCCTTGAATGCAAACTGGTGGGAGACCTCACAGTTTTTAATATAAGAAATTTCATTTTAATCTGAGGGTAATCAAACCCTGGATGCGAGGCTCAGTGAAGCTGCGGAATTTTCATCCTTGGAGATACTCCAAACACAACGGGACAAAACTCTGAGCAACTTGCTGCAAGCTGGCCCTGCTCTGGGGCTCCATCAGATGACTTTGAGAGGGCTCTTCCAACCGACATAGTTCTGCACTTCTGCCCACACACCACAGTAGCTTTCAGACCCCTTGAAAGCATCGCTCGCTCCAGATACGGAAAAATCCTAAGCTGGACCAACTCCAGTTGTGCACGCCCTTACTATTAAGGCACGCTGAGCCTGTTTAGCAAATGCCCACTCACAGCCCGGGCTCTCGCCCTGCTGGGCTCAGCACAAGGCCAGCAGCCCGCCTTACCACACACACCTCACCGAGCCTT
>NW_009631024.1:16196-17668 GCF_000690535.1 Cariama cristata | reverse complement strand
CACGGGGGTGGTTGGTCTCCCGCGGGAAAACGGGCGCGCCTGTGAGCTAAGGCAGGCGCGTGCCTGGGGAGGTCGCGCTCCAACAGCTTGTCTTGGTCTACTGAAGCAGACCTCGGTGCGTAGCTGTTCTTTGTGGCTAGAGTAACGTCATGTTTCGAGTCACCCTCGTTTTACCGTGCCTTCACCCGTGCATCGCTTGTGAAAGCTGTCTGATGTACAAAACTCCCGGTAACAGCAGGAGATACGGTGTTTTTGTGCTGGACCACGATGCCAGACTCCTATGAGATTTGGTCTCGTGTTTGCAAGTAAAGTTTTTAGCTTTTTCATTTTCTGGTGTCTCATTCTGTAGAGCTACAACAGCAAGATGAAAGTTAACAGCTTGGAAGAAGTCAAGCTCAACTACAAGTCAAAACATCACCATATGTTAGTACTGTAACACATGCAATGTCGACAAATTTCATATTGCTGTAAGTCCTAAAACCTAATCTACAAAATACATGGACCTACTCAATGCTTCAACGGTTTGTGTAAATGGCTGGTTTCCAGTCTTTGTTACTTTATTTGTAGAACACTGTGACAGATCTCAGCTAGGAGAGAAAAAACTCACTTGGCAGGTTTTCGAGAGGAGCTTAGATACTGTTTGTGTAAGTCTTTGAGGGTAACTGATAATAGAATATTAATTTAACTATGAAGTTGTATGTTAAATGTAACTTGTTAATGTAAGATTCTGTAACCGATAATTGTGTAAGTTATCTTAAAACAATGCATACATGCCTAAGATTTCATTACATATGCCTGTCAGTGTATTTGCAGGCTCTGGTGCCAGCTTTGTGATAGGTCAAAGCTTCTGCCTCTTTTAATAAATTGGTCCTATGGGAAAAATCTATTAGCATCACAAGATAATACTTTGTCAGTTTAAAATTATTTTGCAAGTACTATTTAGCATGCTACTCACTGACAATAGCACTATTATCATACTCAGTTTCTTGTAAACTGTGACTCTACCTTGCACACACCGCTTTGGGAATGGGTAAGACTATGATACTTCAGACCCAATAGAGAACTCCCTCAGAACAGTAGTACTAACTCTGCCACTAGGCTGACCTGAAATGAAACAGGCTATAATGTGGTCATAGAAAACACTAGGGAGGAAAAAAAAAAAAGAATTTATCTTCATTAAATTCATACTGATATTTAGTGAACAAAAGAATAGCAGTGAATAGAAATTTACTTGTCCTCTTACTATTTGTGGTGGAATTCTAATTTTAACAAGGGCATTGTGCACCTTTTGTCATGCTTGTTCTTCAGTCTTTCTTACTAACCAGGTTAGATTTTTTTGCCAGTGATTCTTAAATGATGGCCTATAATTTCTTTGCAGGTATACTTTATAGCTGACTTCTCCCTTTTTTCAGTGATTGATAATAAAAACTAAAATATTTGAAGTATTACCCCCCTATTACTCGTCCATTGCA
>NW_009631024.1:578-16165 GCF_000690535.1 Cariama cristata | reverse complement strand
AGGAATGTGACAAAATGAGAAGTGGGAGAATATGGCGTAGACAATTGCTTCTGGGAAGGCAGGCACTCCTCCATGCAATGCCTCTGTTGGAATAATGGCCTCTAGTATAAAAGTTTGTCGACCTTGCATTGCTTTTGGCAGATGCAGGTTCAGCCAATGCAGCAACCGGATAGACTGGATACTGTGGACTAAGAGGAAATGCCTTCAAAAGGTAGAGTACATACTTTATATGCAAGTGTGTTCCTACTCCTATTTCTGCTTCCCTTGAAAAAACCCGCTTGCCTTATCCATTACCATCTCCATCTTCCCATAGAAATGAGGAAAGAAAAAATAATTTAACCAATATTTACAAAGCATAAGACTTAAAACTCTACATACAGTGTGGTAAATTAATTAACATCTCCTCTCCCACAGAAGAATCTTTTGGGAAAGCACTCTTTTAGCAGTCAAGGGACAGAGCAACCATTATAAAATCTTCTGATTCCAACTTAGAACTACAAATGTTTTGTCTACTGTGACTAGGAAAATGGTCACTTGTAATAATGCAGATTTTTTTTTCCCTATTGCCCATGCATTTCCATACCAAATGACTGGTCTAACTTTGTAGAAATTATGTTGCTTGGCCAGAGGGGCCAGTGATATCTACAAGTCAGTTGCCTGTCTTAGATAAGTGAGGTTGTGTGAAAGCAATCATGATTCAGGGAATGCCTAAGAAGATAAGGTAAGAGAATTTGGTTATGGAAGCAGATAAAGCCAGAGATACAGAACCCAAATTATTTGCTTCCAAATACATTGCCTTTGTAAGAGGTGCTCTAATTTTGTTGGCCTTTTTCTAAAGGAAAGGGTTTGTGCTTATTTGTTGGTGTCAGTATTAAAACATGTTATGCAAATACTTTTTACGCTCCTATATATATGTTCTTATTAAAAAAAAAAAAGGCAATACTATTTAACTGTACAAATTGAAGCCGCTATAGCTTAACAGACATATACTCAACTTACATCATCAAAAAATTAAGAATTACTGCTTAGTAGTTACAGTATAGTTAGTTTTTGAGATTTTTGCTGAGCTCGTGTTTAGCTAGAAATTGAAATTTGATTGAAATGTATATGATTTTAGTGTTTTGCTAACATACTTGAAATTTATGGTGCATAGAGAAAAATTATCAAAATATGTTTTGTATATAACCTAATTTATTGAAAAAAGGGATATTAACTGCAGTTAATAAATTGGCAGGCCTCTTTTCATCATGCACAATGTTATTCTTAGGATAGGCAGAGATTCCCAAAGATACAGGTGGGAGACTAATGGGATTTTCAGGAGCACTCCTGCTGACATTCCAATTCTTATTTGTGGTTTTTAAGTATCTTCTAGCGAGATTTTCAAATGTCGATGTTTTTTGAACTTTTTAAAACTACCACATCTGAACCTCTCCTACTTCTTCTTTTATGCATAGACAAAAGGAGGAAAATGAGCTTTCCTACCTTCTGAGATCCAAGTTTTCTTCAGTTTTGCATTAACTTGTTAAGTTGCTTTTCTGGAGCATAGGAAAATGTTTTCAGGCTTTGGAAGTGTCACAGGAAAATAAGTATTTATTTTTAATTAATTTAACACTTTTTCTTTTTATGTGGTATTATTTTAAATAACAGGTACTCCTATTTATAGCCAAAACCAGTCCCAAAGGTCAAACATTTAGGGTGGGATCCATCTTAGCCATCCTTAGTAATCTAGAAGTTAGGCACGTAGTCTCAATCAGTCATCTAGACTCCTTCTATAGATAAATTGGGATGAAGAGAGAAGGGGGAGAGGCAGTTCTGCAGGCAACTCATTCCATGCTGAGATACACATGCCATTATCTAAATCTCTTGGTCTTTGAAGGTGCCTATCTATTGATTTAAGATGGAGCCTGGATGACTAGCTCTGATTAGAAAGCAGACTTTTGGATGGCTACAGTTAAGATGGGTTTCCTCACAACTGGCAGAGCAGAATCTCTAAAAAGTGAGTATGGGTAGGAGTGTTGGGGTTTTTGTGTATGTGTATTACAAAAAAATTAATGTATCCTTTCTAAATGAATGAGTGGATTACTTTATTACAGAATACAACTCTCCTTTCAAAGATGAAATTTTGCCTTTGTTATAATGCAGGAGGAACTGGCCATGAGTAGGTAAGCAATTTTAGAAGTTGAGTTTCAGAAGTACTTCTAACTTGCCAGGCAGTTATTGTGCAGGTGCAGTGCTATGTAACAGATGATACAAACAAAAAGACTAAGTATTTCGAGGGGAGTTTCACAGCAGGTAGCCTAAAAGCTTCAGTGAAATACTGTGTAAAGTAAATGTCTATATTTAAAGGAAAGGTATTTTAATTTGTTACTGTGGCCTTAAGTAACCTCTCATTCCAGAATCAAGCTGACTTCCTAAGGCTGCAACAGTAAGGAATTCATACTGAACAATAGTCGTATGTTGCCATGTTTGAATTCATATACAGCCAATGCATTTTAAACCCCACCAAACCTGTTCAGAGATAAACTATAAATAATAACCTAAAGGAAACACTTTGATGTCTGTTTTGTATACAGTATTTGAGACACGTGAACAGGAGAAAGATACTTTTTCATCACTACTATGTAATATTCTAAAGTAATGTATGCTGGACTAGATGACTAATGTTCTAAAGTTTCCATAGCACAATCCACTCGGTGCATCATTCTGAAAAGGAGCATAACAATTATAGCAGTAGTGAAGCCATAAGATCTGTATATAGCATAGCTGTGTGCACTTCCTGGAGATTTGAGTGGCTCATATGTCATGTTTCAGCCCTGCGTTTGGTGGATTAGCGATGTAATTTCTTTAAACAATAACATAAATTGTATGCTTAATCCAATACACATGATGCAAAACAGCGTACTTAGTGGAGAATGCTGTGGCCTCGTTAGGAATGTGTTGCTATACACTTTTCATAGAATTCTTACAGTAATAGGTATTGTTAATTTTTTATGTTGTAGCTACAGAAGATATAGCTCTGTAAAACAGACTACGTGCTATCATTTTTACAGATGGAAAATCTTGTTCTGCTCCCCTGTAATTTATAATGGTGAAACCATTAACTATATTCAAAGGGGTGGAGAAAACAAAAACTTAAATGTGCTGGGAGAGGTTCTCTCTGCTTGTACCTTTAGGCTTATAACCATTCAGGCTCTCAAGATGTTTCTTTACAAAAATCTATTTTTTTTAGATTTTCAGTATGCCCATGATGAGTGGAAGTATCTGTGACTAGCTAGATGATGGGTTATTAGTTGAAACATGAGTTAGTGAGGGGATAGAGTAATAGGTCAATCCATCACTCTTTACTCCTTTTTCTTATATGTCACTTTGTTTTGGGTGTACTACTTAGCTGAAGTTTGAGGGGGAAAAGGATGGGTCATGCTTTGAGTCCAGCCATTTAATTTGTTACTTTAAGTCTGAAATTGTTTTCGGGTATCTCAGCTATGATTTGGTGAGTCAAGTACTCAAGTGTTTTTAACAATTTCTGTATGAAGTGATTTCAAGTATTTCTTCTCTCAACTAAAAACCTAATGCAGAATTCTGTAATACAGGATTGGTTTTTACCCCATGCTGCAAAAATGGTGGGCGGCTAACTTTTCTATTAATCATCACTTCCTTGTTTAAGATGGCCAACTACTTTATCTGCTTTCTTTTCTTATGTTCACTGCTGGATCCGATGCTGGTTTGTTTTCATGTTAAATTTGTATTATTCTCATATTCCAACCCAGTAATTCCTAATTTGAAATGTGTATCTTCTTCCAGAATGTGTCTTTTTCTTGCTTAGCTTACTTGAGGTAAGTAGATGTCATAAGAAAAAACATGTAGAGGGTATAATATAGTGGAGCTCATGCTTCCCGCTGTTCTACCTGGTAATGGGTGAACTTAAAGGACTGCAGCTCGGAAGGGGAGATTAGGAAAGTCCTCTGCTTGATTCTGAAGTCTGGGATATACTAGAAGTTGTTTTTCAGGAATTACTGAGACAAGGTGATGTACAAAGGAGGCTTGGAGAGAAAAACATGTTTCTGAGCAGAATACTCCTCACATATAGTAGGACAAAGAAATTATAAACCAAATTAGATGTGTATTTTAGAAACTAGTAATCTGTTACACTTAGTATTTAAACAACTACATTATTAAGACTACACTACTGGAAATAACATTCTTGACGTTTTTTGTGTGTACTCATCACAGATTTTACAGATCAGAATACACAAGGTAAGTTTCCTCCAAAAATACAGAGTATTAAGTATGTTTAAATAAAACACCATTAGACCTGTGAAACAGGATATGGTTATGATTTAAGATACACCTCTATGGAAGACATTTCTGTGCTATATATATATCTCTCACATAGATGTGTGTGTGTATATATATAAATATAAATATATATATAAAAAAAATCCCAATACCGTATGTGATCACTTTTTGGGCTTTTAGATTACCAAAAATTGTTAAGAGTGTGACTGTCTTCTGTACAGGTGTATACAATTTATGGTGAATCTCAGTTTTTCTGTCACACACACTTTTTTAATAGTGCATTTTTACAGAAGAACATCTGCACTCAACTAATCTGACCAGCAGATATAATCTAAGACATTTGCAATGATGTTTTTTCCATGTTATAAACAAAAATACTGGTTTTGTGCCTTACTTTCATCCTTTTTGTTTGTATAAACATTCCTTTTGCAGGTAAAGTAATGATGTTCTAGTCCTGGGAACATTAATAAGACAAGTTGATTTTGCCTCTAAGTGCCCTGATTTGTAATCTTCCAGACACATATTTCTGAGTAATTTTTATTTTTACTGTTGTGATCCTACGGCAAGGTTTACTGAAATTCCTAGCTGCAGAAACAGAAGAATGTCAACAGTAAAGGGAGAGGAATTGTATAGGGCATTTATGGAACCCTATTGAAAAGGATTCTGTGAAAAGCCCTAGTGTCCTGGTTTGGCTATCACCGGCATGTATTTAGACTCTATTTTACGTTGATTTATTCAAAGAAGATCTCATAATATGCAGCTGAACATCAGAAGATTTGAAAAACTGGCAAGGAGTGTGTTCATCATGGGGCAGTACACACAATAATAACCTACTTGCTTGGGGATGATTAGATGCTACTTTAAAGGTTTGCCTCTTGCTTATGTCTCAAATTCAAAACTAGTATTTCTATTCTATAAACGCACAAGCTACAGCACAAGGTAAAGTAACTTGATTTTTTTCTCTTTTTCTTCCAGTTGTTATGTGAAAGTTCTGCCCAAGCTTTTTTCTTGCCTTCTGCTTCTGTCCTTCTAGACAGGCCTGAGTATATGTTTAAATTAGTAGCCTTAATTTAAAAAGAGGGGTGATAGTTAGAATTAATAAGAATAATAATTTGAAAGCAAAGTAAAAATATTTTTGGCAAGATTCCTTTTCTAGTTGCATTAGTCCAAAAGAACTAACTAAATCAAAGTATGCTGAAAAGTATTTGTCTAAGTGTTTACTGAAACAAGAGTCAGATCCTTTGTTAAAACTGGTATGACTCCAATTCTTAGCTTACTGAAAGAAATGCATAATTTAAATTTTTGCTAATTATCTTAAAGAAGTGTCTTTAGGTCCTGACTGGGACCAAAAGATTTTTGTTTTCAAGCTGTATGTAATACTATATGTGGAATAAAACATAAGGAGTATAAGGAGAGAACTGTAACATCAGGTACAAGAGAATTTAAACAACGCTATTTTTCTGTACAAGTACACTAAATTAAAAGGTATACCAACATCATAAGAGTAAAGAGTCAATAATAGTGCTACCAAAAAGTATAGCTTGAGACTGCTCTATATATATCCTCAAGATAAATAATGAAGTCAATTACAAAACTGGGAAATGCTTTTGGTTAGACCGCCCCAAAAAAGGGTATCCTTCCCTGTATTCTTGGTCCTGTATCAAATGCCTGTTCACATTCTAATCCATTTTATTAATCCCTCCTTTTTCCTCCCATAATACTCTGGTTGTAGTCAGTTTAGTTGTTGCCATTTTGCTTGTTTATATAGCATTCCATATGAAACATCTCACAACAGTTTCTACTTCATACCTAAAGAATTCCCCCTTAATTGCAGCAATTCTTAATATTATCAAAAGCATGCTAAACACAACAGGTTAAAACAAGAAATGGAAGACTACAACTGATACTGCAGGAAAAATCTGTGTAGGCAGTAGTCATCACAGATGGGATTCATTCAGTATACTGTTGTCAGTTCTACCACCCACATAATCCCTATTATCATTTCCTAGCAAACACACTTCATTAGCTCTGAAGAAATCTGTATTGTCTGTTCCAGCAGATAGATGAAGTTACTGTGATGACATGGATATAAAATAGTTAAAGGTCATGTCAATTAAAAAAAGTTAATTTATGTTTTTGAAGGTCATAGTAATTAAAAGTATTTTCATTTGATGACAACCAATAATTTGATTTGAAGAACCACTACCAAATTTATCCTTTATTACTAGAAGTATTTTTCCTGCAAGTATTAAGCATTAAGATACTGTGGTACAATTGTTCTCCCTGTTCACTACTTGTATGTTCATTTGTCCCAATTAAGTGATACTGTAAACTTGAGAAAGCGATGTGCTGTCACAGAGGAAGGAAGCAAGCTTCTGCCTTTTTGCTGAAGCACAAGCTGACATTCCTGATTTGTATACAGGGTGGAGTTCTGCATTCTTTTTATTCCTGTGAGTGTTGACAGTGATGACAGTTCTTATGGGAGAGACACTACTTTGATCATGTGTGTAGCTGGGTATGAGGAGGAAACTTGCATTAAATTATTGTAAGGGACACAATGGCTTAGGAAAATTATGATTACGTAGAAATTACGTAGAAATTACGATTCTTCTGCCCATTTTCTGCAAAAAGTAATGATGTTGTGCTGTAATACAAGTTATAAAGCAGCTTTGCTGTAAACAGGGTCAGGAAATGAATCCAAATTAAAACAGAAAAGAACACCAAGTGCTTGTTCTGTTACTTTAGAGGGGGGAAAACCCCCTAAAATTATGAAAAATTGCCTGATCCGATTCACAAACAGTTGTATCAGCACAATTATGAGGAGCAAAGCACTGTGGTATAAGGGTGGAAACTCCACAAGCTGAGGTAGCTGCCAGAGTATTCATACTGTTAAACCACAATCAAAGACATCATAGTACCCTTAGCAGAATTTAATTAAAAATTCCAAATAATCCATTCTTGTGGTGGTCAGTTCATTTTGAATTAGGGGAGAGTAATTGTTTCCAAGTAGTTTGCCTGTAGCAGTGGAGTAGACTACAGGAATTTCTTGTTTTAAGAGTTCTTCATAAATTACCAAATCAGAGTCACATGGCTTTATATTCTTAAAGTAAATAGAATATTGGCTGCTAAATGTTAGTTGCTAAAGGTCATGGAATTGAGAGCTTGCTGTTCAAGCACTATCTTGTCACTTCTTGTTCCTCCATTTACCAAATGGTTAACCAACATATTTAATGCCTCAGGGCATCTCCATCTTACTATTCTTTCCTTCCTAGTAGCTTTGCAGATTTCTGTGAATGAACAATAGAGATTTCACATGTTGATTCCCTCAGTTTCATCTCAGCCATCTGGTGGTGATGTCACATATAATCACCTGTGTCTAACAAGCACCTAATAGTTTTCCTTCCTTTGGGACTGAAAATACAATACACAAACACATGCCAGCTCGGTATCAGGCTGTATTTGTACTACAAACAGTGGTTTGCTATCATGATTCAGATAAACAGGAGACTAGTACAGCTGTTTTAGTTACTTTAGATCATTTCCTGCAACTTTACTCATCCTCTCAACTAACATGAATAGACACTTTGAGTTTTTTCCTGAGTTAGCCATTAAAGAGGTTAAGTAGGTTGGGCCCTGTGACTAATGTTTCCTTGGCTCTGTATTTTGCTGCTCCCCTACAGTATTCCATACCACTTGATTAGCATACAGGAGATACTCTTAGATTCCTAATTCTAGGACAACACTTGAAAATGTTCTAGGAATCTCAGAGCTCCACAATGAGAAATCCTGGCCATAAGTGAGACTCAACATGGAGCGGCAAATACAGAAGTACTTGTACTGTAAAAAGGCCACATCTTGCATTAGCATTGTGATTATTAATACAGTTCCCTACTGCTGAGCTTTCATGTTCTGTATTGATTTTAAAAAAGAAAGATTACCAGTGCCACAGCAAAACTTGGTCAAGATGGTGCCGCAGTGATTGGATGAGACTTTTCAACTCCTGGAGGAGTTCATTGTTCCACTAGCATTGCAAAGGTAGTAAACAGTCATGTTTTTGTCATTGCTGATGCCTTATCACAGGCAACAAATGAAAAATGCAGTTACTGAACTATTTTACTACACAAAGTTTAAATATAATCCTCTTGTTTTAGAAATGGCAGCAATATAAAGAGGCAGCAGCTAAATGGAAACAGCATGATCTGTCAACGAGCAGTAAGCATTTCCCCCACCAGTGTTTAATTGTGAATCATGATGAATAGTACCTCCATGGATTAAAGTCCTGATCTTAGTCATCTGCATAGAAAATGAGTTTGTTCAGGAGCTGAGGCTTGTCTATATAGACACTTACCTGGAACAAGAAAATCTTTTAAAGTTAGCTTTAGAAATCACTTTAGCTAAATTAGCAAAAAAGCCACATATTCTAAAATAAGAGTATTCGCTTCAAGGGTACTCCTTTGCAATGCTTCTCTACCTAGGGCTACACTCTGGATGCTAGTGCTGCAAAGAAAACCGATTACTCTCTCCCCACCTCACTGTAAATAAGAAATGGCACTTATAATGCCTTAGCTAACTTTCCTTTATTGTCTTTTATAGTACCTGGTATGCTTCAGCATAGAGGAGCAGAAAGTACATTCAGTACAGGTGTTACATATTATGGGTGTGTCGATTTCTGCTTTTGAGTCAACCCACTGACTGAAAGTTAATTTCCTCCTTATCCTAAAGTAAAAAAAAATAATCTATTTAAACATAAACACCAGTTTTACTTCCCTTATCTTTTGCAAAGATTTGTATGTTATGAATCACAAACAGGAAGGAATACTCTGCAACCTTCATAGAAATTTTTGACAGAGATGCACTAATGGAAGAACCAGTTGCAGATAGCATTATTTCGGTAGAAATTGTGGCTTTCAAAACCCAGACATTGCTACCCACATGTACTTTCTTTCCCTACTACCAAATCAAGCAAGTCAGATACCAAGAAGTATTAAGAGATGAAGTACGTTAAGTTTACCTAAAAGTGCAGTTAACTGTGTTCCAAAGGCAGGTTAGCAGAAGCTCCTCTTGCTTTTCAATTAACACCTTGGAGATCAGACAGCATGTTGATGTAGCTCAGTCCCAGCGTGCTAGGTTCTAGCTAAGGTGAAGCAAATCCTGCAGTGATTAATGCTTTTTCCCTAGCTTGTTTTCCTCAACTGGAAAATTGCTAAAGCAGAAGTATGTATAGTATCTTAGGAACTATAACTTAGTGATCATAAATTTGCATTACAAATGCACATACAGCTCCTTACCTGGCATAAATTTTCAATCTGAACCACTTATTAACTGTACCACAACTCTGACCCACCCTGTAATCACTACTGGCCTATTCATTTGAAGCTCCATTTTCTTCTAGTTTTTATTCTCTGGTCTCTTCTGGATGCTTTTGGTTTTATGTAACGAAACAAACAGCTAGTTCTTTCTACTTCTCATTCACTCTTCTGCGGTGAGGAAACACTGAAAAACCTATATAGAAATTACAGAAGTGATGAAAGAATCAGCTAAAACGTATCAACGGAAGATACAACAACAAGGAAAACTGTGGAAGGTGGAAGAGATGTCAAGAATGCATTAAAGATAGATGTCACCTATTCTTTTCAAATTGAGTAATGCTACACCTGTGTTTTTTAAAAAGCTTTCAGAGAAATATCACCGGTAATTTTACTCTATTCCTATTAAGCTTAGGCAGAAGTATAAATTTTGAAGAAATTAAAGGCAGCACAGTGCCTGGAATGTTTACCATTAGCAGGTAAGGTTATCAAGCTCCTGAGTATTCATATACAAAATATTTAATTTATGGCCTGATACTGCAGTCAGAGAGATTGAAAAGCAAAACTTTAATCAAGCTGAAAGATTTAAGATGTTTCAGTTAAGTAGTTAAAAAGATGTACGTAAGCATTAAGTCATTAAAATGACTTAAACCTCTTAATCTTCTCAAAAGCAGATTAGGCTAAATTTAAACAAAACATGACATGAAGTCCAGTTTTGGTTTTATACACTATGTATCCGTGATACAGAATTCAGTATGTACAGTTCTGAAAACTGATTTTTCGTAAGATAGTATAGGTTCCTAGTCTCCAAAATACAATACTAACTATGGAGTTACTTTGACAGCTATCTGCAAAAACCACTAATGTCCCATCCTAGTAATACATACATTACTTCTAAATTTTCAGGAAAAAGGAAAACTCTTTGAAGTCAGTTAAGTATTTCTTTATGCTCATTAACTCATATTACTGCTGCCACAGTGCACAATTCCATTATTCCCTTTAAATTCTGTGATTTTTATAAGCTCAAATGGCAGATGAGGGTCCATGTAATATCAATTTCTCATACAACATGGACATGTTATTACGTATGCCTTTGCAAAACTTGTGACTAAAGGAAGAGCCTTTCAGAATAATTCCTTAGCTCTACTGAATATGAAGGACAAAGAAAGATAGTTGCCAATAATGTACTTTTTAAAAACCTCTGTAAACATGTTGCATAGTGTTTTAATAACAATACAGCTTTTGCTTTTAAACCTTGAAGAACTAAGAATTCTTAAAAAAAAGTAAGGTTTTAGAAAGAACTTTTTGTACTATTATTACATCACCAGTTGACAAAAAGCCGAGAATTAAGTCCTCACACTTGGCATACTATTAAATGACATTTTAAAAGTCAATGGAGTATTTAAAAAGTTATAGCCAAAAAAGATACCATTAGGAAAAAAAAAAGGCTTAATGCTATTGTAAGGAATGTTGGCTAATTCTATTAAGAAGTTTGGTCTCTTTCAAAGTACTATTGAAAAAGTTTAACGTGGAAGCTTATTCTAAAAATTAGGTTAACAATACACTCCAGCATACTTTGTCCAACATGTTTAATTCCTTGTTGCTCAATGGACTTATTCTTTCTCTAATTACAGCAGATGGATCAGGTACAGTTTTAGAATTAACTTCCCTGTAGTTGTAATTTGCTTTATTTACAGTAAAGATGATGAACCACCAAATTCATATTCCAAGAAGAGAAGACGTCTTTAATGATGGCCAGCACCAGAGGACTCTGAAATAAAGACACAATTTAGACTGTTCAAACCGTAGAGCAAATCAGTTCAGGAACAGACAACTCTATCTACATCTGAACAGAAGAACTGGCAGACTCAACTGCCCTGTCAAATAAAACAAAACCTTCAAACTACATACATGAACTCAGCCAATACTAAAAATCCTCTTTTTGAAGTTTTAAAGAACTATTATAGGCAAACATCCATTCTTCCTCAGTTTTGGTATGGTTCTTTCTAAATTAAAGTTTATTTATGCTATTATCCTTAAGTCTACTGGGCATTATTTTCACTAGTTACACATTTAAAAATGTAAATAATGTTTGCATATACAACTTCAACTGGGAGCAAATGGACTATCTATCATGGTTAAGAAAGTTAACTGAGCTATAGCAGCTCATGAAAAATTAAATTCCATGTGATGGCAGAAGAAACTGTCCATAAATATCTAAACGCTACTTTATAGAGGATATAAAAATACAAATTCAAAATACAAGTTTAAACTTAGTTTCTTGACAGCTAAAATAGCAGCTAGTCTTGAGATCATGCTGATTTAAATAATTCCATTAAATGGTTGTTACTATTATTTAAAAGAATTCCTGCCCCCCCAATCAAGGTATACCACTTCCAATCTACTCCTAAAACCTATGCAAAGGACAATTTAATAGAGGGGTAGCAACTGTGCAGATTCTTAGATGTTTCTAGGTTATAAAACCATCAATACAACCAGAACTATGTATTTTGAAGTAGTCTTTAAATGTTTTCTAAATCCATAACTTAAACTCCAAACTTACATAAAATATGCTGAGCTAATTTTTATTGCACTTAAAAAATACAACATGGTATTAGCTATTTAATACTTACTATCTGCCACTGCTTTTTTGCCTGGAAAAAAATAGAAAAAACAATGACAGTTTAAAAACATATTTCCTGTTTATTTTTTGCAGATAAACATCAATTATAATATACTACTTTTGATCAGCTTGAACAAGATTTAACAAGTGTACAACATGTACTTTCCATGGTACATGTCAGTAAATGTTTTTTTTTTAAGTTGTTTGTTTTTAATTAACCAAGACTCCATGCATTTAGAAATTGTAGCCATCAAGACTCCTACTGTAATTCAAAAGAAACATATACAGAATGGTATTATTTAACATAATATATGTATATACACACACACACAACATATGGATGTAAATTGAAGTGATGACAATACAGTTTGCTTTAAAATCTTCCTTTGTAAGTAAAATAGCTTGTTTTACATTCCCATTGTAATTGTTCTCCTAAAATACTGATTCACAGTGATCAGACAAAAATAGATGGAAAAAATTCTTCATAAGGAAGACAGTCATAAGAGGTTGTGCAATCTCCACCCTTGGAAATATTAATTTGAATTATAAATAAGGCCACAAGCAACCTCATCTAACTTTGATCTAACTACTTTAAGCAGTGGTTTGGACCAAGTGAGCTCAAGAGCTCCCTTCCAATCCAAGTTATTCTACAACATGCTCTTCTATAAATATATGTATTATTTGCAAAACTGCTCCCCAAACTGCAGAAAGGGCTACAACTATTAAAAGCTATTTTCACTTTAAAATAATGCTTAGCACACAGTTGCCTCAAGGTTTTCGCCCTCAAAGCCCCACACCACCACATCTATTATCTAAATCGTAAATGGATAAAAGTAGCATGACATGAATGCAAACTTGAAACAGTCTGTCAATTTTGAATTCTTGAAATCGAGGAAGTTAAAGCAAAAGTTAAATCTTTTTTTTTCCCTCTCTGGCTGTTCAACTACTTATATTTACTTAAGCTTCTAAGTGTAATGTAACAGTTTTGGACATGCTACAAGTTATTTGGACAAAGCTAGAGAAATGTTAGCGTAACATCACTCAGCTGTTCCCAAAGTGAGGGGTTCTTTTCCCTGTCAAGTTTGTCCACAGTTCGTAACATTTCATTGTTCTTGACAGCTAGTAAAGGGTTTGACTTGGAATTTTTTCAGCATAGCCTAAACTGAAGAACAGGACCTTTAACAGACCATAATCTGTTGCACCCTTCTGCTTTGAGGGACATGGCCCACTCAAATTTATTATTTTTACATTAGATGTTCTGTTTCTTCGTCTGAAAAAGTGATCTAATGTCACCAAGTAACACACATTTTAATGTTCAGTGATGTACCTCACATTCTGAGGCCCAAAATAAACTAAGTGCTTTAACTTTCACAAGTTCACATGGGAGAACCTTTTAAAAACTCTATTTTTTTGCAGATCTTGAGCAAAAACTCAAAACCAGAAGGATTCTAAAAAAATTTCTAATCAAAGTAAATTCTAGGTCAGAACAGTCTTGTGTACCCCTTCAGCACAAATCTACAAAAGAAGCTTCTGGCTATATGTTGCAAGTTACATGTGTGTTTTTAAAACCAACTCCTATGTTACCTAATCTTCATAATATAGGCACAGTTACAGTGGTATTTGACTATTTTTTGTTAGTGTAATCTTCTACACTGAGCATATTAAAACTTCTACATTTTTATGGCAAAGACCTGGCCTTAAGTAAGAGTATTAATTTCTTATTTGCTGGATATTTTCAATGACTGATTTCTAACTGTTAAGCATATTCTTATCTATAAACCTTATCTATAAAGTAACAGCTAATGAGGACTATAATGCATAACTTACCACCATATGAAATTTTGTAATAAACATAAGCTGTTAATGCCACACCAACCCATATTTCTTGATACACAGTAGTGAAGTAGAATTTCATGGCTCTCAATGACTTTGGAATCATGGTCTGCACCATCTGAAAAGTATAAGAAGTTGTGCAACAGTGAGTTTTGAGACTGTATTCTTACCTGCTATATTTTTATATATATGTACACATATACATGCTCCTGATATATATCAGCAGCAGTTTACAGGTTAAAAAAAAATCCCCAAACATACAAAAGTACTTATTCCAAAGCAAAGCAATGAAAATTCAGAGTTAAGGTTACAATTTATGGGCTAAGACAATTAAAAAAAAATAAATTACAGTTGATGAAAGGGTTCAAAGATGACTCAATAGAGTATTTACAGAGTAGCAATAGCTAGGCTCCTCTCTATCAGTGACAGCTTTTTTTAATGTTTCCAGATTCTCTCAGGAGGAAAGACTCTTTCCAGACAAGCTAAAGAGGCTCCTTCCTTGCATTACCAAATTAGTTTCCCTCCCAGCTAACATGTCTCTCCCAACATGTTAATTTCCACTCAAAACAGCAAAATAAATGATGTTAAGCTACTGAATTCATTACTTATGATTAATATTTTACTTTCAAAATATGCCCCAAGAGCAAGGAGTTTATCAATGTTTTTTTCTTCCTTTCTATGCAGCTTTGTTAGACAAACAGAAAACTGTACGATGTTTTAAAATAAAGCTTACCCTAACTCCAATACAACATGTTAGTACACATGTACACCACACGGCACTGAAATACATGCTCTACATTCTTACATACAGCACTTCACTGCAATAAAGTCATTATTTACACTTATTACAACCCAATAAAGTCAGCTATGTACACATACAGATAGTATATGGTAAACCAGACTCCCAGGAAAGAAAAGCAGATTTAAACTTCTATGAGGTAATGCTTACTTACTTATTTGCCATTACTAAATGTAAAGCATCCTTTGGCAAGCATCAAAGAGAAAAGGATGCAAGGGTAGCCAATTTAAAAACAACTGGAAAAATCTAGGTGCTCCTTAAAGAATGAAAGCATCTTCATGGTAATTAATGTATAGACAAACCCACATTTATCTTTATTTGTTTATGGACAGACATTTCAATCAAATTTGTTATTGTGGACAGACTTCCTGAAACAGTGTTGTACTTTCACCAATAGTATTAAGAACACTGCACCTCCCCCAAGGTTTCCAGTATTTGTAGTTTCACATGAATAATGCGATAATAGCAGTCATTCTGCTACAGCAGAATATCAAGACATACTAACAAACATGGAGGCTGAATAGAAAGGAAAGATCTTCCCACCCCTACAAAACACAGAAAATAAGCAATGCTATTTCCAATTAGCACCCAGCTAAAACCTGGCAGAGACCTCTCCCCAAGGCCTCGGTAGGCGCGACGTCGTTCAGGCCTTTTTTCTGAAGTCTATCCGGAACCACGCTGAACTTGCTTTTTCATTGAGCTCCCCGCCATGACCCCACCGCAGCCCGGG
>NW_009631024.1:0-430 GCF_000690535.1 Cariama cristata | reverse complement strand
TCCCGGCACCCGGCCGGCAGAACCGCCTTGGCCCGAAACCCACCGTTAGAGCCGGGAGAGCGCGGGCTGGCAGCGAAGGTCACCGAGCGGGGACGGGCTCCGCTAGCGCCGCGGGGGATGCTGGGAAAGGACACGCCAACGAGCGAAAACATCGGACCAAGACAGTCGCCGCTGCCGCGCAGCGCCCCCTACGAAACCCACCGTTAGAGCCGGGAGAGCGCGGGCTGGCAGCGAAGGTCACCGAGCGGGGACGGGCTCCGCTAGCGCCGCGGGGGATGCTGGGAAAGGACACGCCAACGAGCGAAAACATCGGACCAAGACAGTCGCCGCTGCCGCGCAGCGCCCCCTACGGCTGCGGAGGACGAGAGCGCTGTCCGCAAGCCCCGGTTCGACCGGCCCACCCCACCCCCCGGCCCCCGCGCCTCCGCCC
>NW_009631023.1:0-17332 GCF_000690535.1 Cariama cristata | reverse complement strand
TTTTCGGTGTAGGTTTCCTCAGGAGCCGGGGCGGGGGCGGAGGGCGGGTAGAGATGAGCTTCGTGCTTGCGGTTCTGCAGGGGCGATAGCATCTCTCGTCGCTTTTGCAGCAGCATCCTCCTTCCGTCCTGTCGGCAGCTCTCCTTTTAAATGTGGCGTCGCGGATGTTAACTTGTTATTAGATAGCGGCAGACCGCTCGGGGGCGGGGAGTTTCGTCTGGCGAATTCAGCCCTGGAAGAAGGCACGGGTAGTCATCCAGATCTGATCCAGCGCACTTGCGGTTCCGGAGAGCTCGGGGCAGGCTCTCTTGCTACGAGGCTTGTTTGAGGAAGGTGAAGTCTGTTATGGTTTGCTAACTGCCTGTAGCCTTTTTTGTTTGTTTGTTTGTTTGTTTTTTTTTCCTTGAGGGAAGAATGGGAGACCGATCCTCACGGCTAAAGGAGATTTTAACCTGTAAAATCGTGGCAAGATCTACCATTTGTTTATACTGTTACTGGATTATTAAAAAAAAAAAAAAAATGATGACTTAGTATATTACCAATGCAAAATATTATGGTTAGCTAAAACTAGTTTTTGAATTACGTTAGGCTTTCATTTTACTGAATGGTTACCTGGAAAAGCAGCGGATAGGTTGTTGGTTGGGGTTTTTGTGTTTTTTTTGTCATAAAGCACATAAGTAGGAAAGTAGCTTTGCATATACCTAGCAGGGGATTTTAAACTAGATACTACAGTGCGAGGTCATTTGAAAAGTTCTTTAAGAGAACGAATAATATGATGGTTGTTTTGAGGTTTGGGTTTTTTTTTAAAAAAGGTTTTTTTCTTTTTAATTCAAGTCCATTCAGTTCATTTGTGTAATTATGCTCTAGTGAAACAAAGTATCCTTGCAGACAGTCCAACAAAAACATCATCCCTGAGCCAACCAAAAAATGCAACTAAAATGTTGGGAATGATGGGGAGAGATGCAGAATGAAACGGATGCTTTTACTGTGCTGTTTTGCAAATACGTAGTCAATCATCATTTTGACTATTGTGGGTAGCTTTTGTAAGATGAGACTGGCCATCTTAGGTAGAACAAACTCTAGCTTAGTTAGGAAATGCAGCCTGTAACAGGGATCAATAGCAGATGTGTAAGAACCTCCAAGGGTAAGTATAGAATAATGACTCCTGATACACTCTCCCAGCTCTGCCTCTCTCCAGCTTGTGGGCTTCCAGACCCAATGTCTTTGTAATTAGTATATCTTGCTAGATTGTTCTTCAGTGAACTTTTCTGATGCTTTTTTTAACTGATTATGTTTCTGGCTTACAAATGTTCTGTGGCAAAATGTTCCATTCCTTGATTAACCTTTCTGAAGGAGTTCTCTCCTTTGAACTTGTCATTTCGTAATCTTATTTGATGTCCCCAATTTTTGCATTCTGAGAAACCATGAGTAATTTGTTCTTTATTCATCAGTTTTATCCCACTGCTTACTTTATTGTCTCTTAACATCCTTATGAACATGATCTGTCACTACAAAAAGTCATAGTCATCCCATCTCAAAAAAGAAACTCTGAACATGAGGAGAAGAGCAAGGGGACAAGCAGAAGTATGACGTTAAGAGGAGTAATTTAAAAGATTGGAAGTATTGAGCTTGTAAAAGAGTGTTTCAGTTGAGAAAGGGGCTCGGGTATGATGAGTCCGCCTCCTGAGTGGAATAAAGGTGAGAACTTGAAAAAAACGATTGGGAAGCAGGCTTAAAATAAAGAGGAAGATTAACTTTTTCTCCACAACACATTGTGAACCTTGTCACAGGACATTATAG
Organism: Cariama cristata; assembly: GCF_000690535.1. Lineage (NCBI taxonomy): Eukaryota > Metazoa > Chordata > Aves > Cariamiformes > Cariamidae > Cariama > Cariama cristata. The sequence continues at coordinate 15,532 of NW_009631023.1, read as the reverse complement.
CATATGAATTGGTTCAAGAGCTAATGTAGAGAAATTAATGTATGATTGGTCTGTTGACAGTTCTTAAAAATAAAGGTCTGGACATTATCTCTGGCTCAGGACATTCCTGTGTTACAGATTGGGAGGAAATATGTGAAACTGAAGGATCACAGTGCTTCTGCACTTGCCTACTTTTTTCTTGAGCATTCAATGCTGCCAGGTACAGGGTGAAACAAACTCCTGCCTGAACTGTATTTTGCCTAAATGATAGGAGTAGTTAGCGTGCAGCAATACAAATTCATGGAACACAAGCTTTGTGTTCCAAACACATTGCTTTGTGACTGCTTTTTTGATATGTATTAAGTTTAAGTAATTTGTTTCACAAAAAAGTTGTTCTTAACTTGCAGTCGAGAACCTGTGGCTCTAATAATGCATATTTCATTGTCAGTTTGTGCTGGCTTTTTCCTGCCTTTGCTGTTGAGTGCACTGTGTTGGCACAACTGCAGAGCAAACCTAATGGGGATGGGGATTAGCTGAAAAGAAACCTTTTTTTTTCCCTTGGTTATTTTTCTTCCAGATCAGTGTCTCAATCCAGTTCAGAATCTGGCAACGTGGGGAGCTATCAGCAAGGTCTAGGGAGTGTTTAAGGAGCATTGAATGTTAAAATATGTCTTGCTTTAGAGGGAGTTAATGTGGTGTACTGCTTTGGAAATTAGTATTTCTGTGTGCTGTGGGTGAATTTTTGTGTGGAGTAGGGGTGATGGTATGTGTGGCTCTCAGAAATTTAATGTAAATGAAGCAAAGTGTCCTGTGCTGTTTGTTGATGTTGCTGTTCAAAGTAGGGTTAGTTGTCTAAAGCGTTCTTTTCACAACTGTGAGGAAGATCAATGATAGAAGGTTCTGATTTCTGCTAGTATCCTAATAATGCTGACTTTTATTTTGCAAACACATAGCTAACCACAACAAAGACTTCCATTTATTCTGAAGTTTCAGTCCTGCAGCACAAAATCAGAAATGCTTGTGCGATTCTAGTTCGAGAAGCTAGAGAATATTCTACTCTGTTGCTGAAGTGTTTATTTCTATATTTCAACTGCAGATTTCTTTTTTTTTAATCTAGTCTGTGTTCAAAGATCTGTTAAGAACTATGTTTTATCTCAAATTAAGTTAACTACTTGAATAGATGCGAAAGGTGCTTTAGCGCAATACACGTTAAAAATCATTCGTGATCCATTCCAGTGGCACAGTTGTTGGGAGAGGTAACCTCTACTTGAGAGATAATAAACGAGCAGATGGAAGGCAGTAACTCCTTGAAAAACTGCCCAAGTTTGGTGAAGGTGATCATGTAATTCTTTGGGTCTTCATTAATCTCATCACGAGTGGTGTGCAAGAGCTGTTAGCCTTTGAGCTAGCAGTTTGAATGGTAAGCACTTGAACAGAGGAACCAGAATTACAGTAAAAACCAGTGAACAGAAGCAAATTTTACTAAATTGGCACAGTTTTATTGATTTGAGATAAATTTATTTCTTTGTATGAAGCTTGTATAATAGAGTTCATTTAAATAGCTGAAGTGAATGGGAGAGAAAAAATCCTTTCCTTGTCTTGAGAATAACCCAAGATTTTTCTGTCTGTATGTTCTGTTTTCCCTCTTTCAGCATAAGGATGCGTACCAAGCGATCTTGGATGGTGTAAAAGGAGGTGCCAAGGAGAAGAGACTTGCAGCTCAATTTATTCCGAAGTTCTTCAAGCATTTTCCTGAGCTAGCTGACTCAGCTATCAATGCCCAGTTGGACCTCTGTGAGGATGAAGATGTTTCTGTAAGAATAAGAACCTTCTAGCACGTTGATATGTTGACTTTTTTTTTTAATAGGCTATGTCTTTGGGGAGGGGAGGATTGGTCTTTGGAAAACTTAAGAACACTTAGTTGTATTCCTGCAGTAGGAGAATCTATTGTGTGATGGTATGGGAAGATATATCGGTTTTCACTTGTCTTTTTCACTCCCGTCATCAATCAAAGGTATAGCTCTGCAGAAAGAAACTTAGATACCATTTATCGGAATATCTATTACATTCTTTCCTTTCAAAAAGCACTTTGTGGTAATGGATTCTAATAAATCCTGCTAGGAGGCAAGAAAATTTTGTTCGCACCTGAGAACCACAGGGATGTGATTCTGAATGTATTATTCTTGCGGGAGTCTTGAGACGCTTCGTGCTGCTTCTGTGGTGTTGATAGAAGCTGTACCTTTGAAGCATCTTTGGTTATCAGATCTTAAATGATTTGGGCAGATCACTCAAGGATTTTTGTCACTGCTGGGAACAAACCCGAGAGGTTCTATCTGCCGTATGCACAACTGTAAAACTATCCTTCCTGTTAGCAAATAAGACTCCATAATAACACAGATTCCAGCCCTTTATTTTGTTGATCAAATGAATGATTTGTGAACAGAGGTGCTCTTTGAATTTGTGCTAATCTAAGTGCTGCTTAGATTGAAGAAAAATACATTATTTTCTTCATAAATACATTATATTAGTTTCATAGCAAATATGAAGTTTGGACTGCCATTAAAGTCTGAATCTTGAACATCGCTTTCTGAATATGATACTCGTGTTAAAAGAGTATGTGGTAATTTTCTCACATTTGGCTGATATTTCTGCCAGACTTTGGTAGTTGAATTGCCTGGGTTGGTTGGGGTTTGTTTTTTGGTAATTACTTAAACTTTTAAAATTTTTTATGTTCATGATACTGACAATTTTGACAGATCCGGCGACAAGCAATCAAGGAATTGCCTCAGTTTGCCACTGGAGATAATCTTCCTCGGGTAGCAGACATACTGACCCAGCTTCTGCAGTCAGGTAGGAGACATTGGTAGTTTCCTGGCTGGTCTCCTTGTGGCACACCTGAAAATGTATTCAGTTTTCTTCTGTAAAATGTTTTCCGTTGATTCATAACTTGTTACAAAGCAGTCTGTCCCAGTGCCATTCATGTCCTCCTTCTGCTCTTTTTTCCCCTTCTTTGTATTTGCTGTACTGTTATGCTGCTAATTCTGCTGAAAGGTCGCTAATTATCCTAATCTAAACTGAAAACCTCTCATTTAAATATAACAATTTTTTTTCATTAAAATTCTCTGAAATCATCTGTAGAAAAAGGAGAGAGGAAAAACAAAAATAACACAAAAAACGAAACACACAAAAACCCCAAACAAACCCCTTCCAGTTATGGGCTGCAGCCAGTTGCCTTCTGAAACTAGTTATTGGACTTCTAATCCAGGTACTCAGAAACTTTAAAAATCCTGAAGGCATTTTCTTCCATACAATGCGTTTTTCATGCAAAATATTTAATTCAGAATTTAATATACAATATGTATTTTTTTTAATCTCAGGAAGTTATAGAGTGTTAAATATTAGATGTTCAAATTTCTATTAAAAATGCATGGTTAAGTCTCTAGGCTTCTCAGAAGAGACTTTTTTTTTTCTTTGAGACTTACTCATTTCTGCATTTAGTTCAAGAGGAAAATTGTTTCTCCCACCTAGAAATACTGTAGATCACTTAAGAGTTTAAAAACAAATAACTATTTATTTTCCCTTAATTTAGTAAAGGACAGCTTGTTTATTCAGCTGTTCCTTAAAATGACTAAATATATTGATTAATAACTTCCCTGTCAAGTTTGTAATAAAGTTGTGGCAGGGAGGCTGAAGTGGCAAATAGCTTTTGTTTTGCTTCCAACTTCCATAATCGTGGCTTTCTACTTCCTCAGTCTAGTAGGTGTTAAAAATACAAGTTACGTTGTTTGTAATTACATGCTGAGGATAGAACACTTCTTGTGTGATATCAGAAATCTTTGTTTTTCTGCTCTTATGTTTGCATTTCAAAGATATGCATATCAGGGGGTTTTTTTCTCTCTTCAGATGATTCTGCAGAATTCAACTTGGTGAACAATGCTTTGCTCAGTATATTTAAGATGGATGCTAAAGGTAAAGGACACATTTTTCTATAAATGTATTTTATTAATACTTCCTAGCCTCTAGTAGGATGAGAACAGGACTCAGATTTGTATCTTCTTAGTACAATGCGAAAGTGAGACACACACTCATTGTTTAGTTTACAAACGAGACTAAACTTTTCAATAATTGTGGGTCTGAATTATACAGTCCAGTATAAGAATGTGGATTGTTGTGTCAAGCCACGTGAAAATTGTAATTTTTCTTAAAAGTTAGTATAGCAGTTATTTTAAAATGTGTCGTGGAGTTGTACAGGAGGAAACTTCTTTCCTCTGCATAGGGGGTTCAGCTCTTAACTTCTAAAATAATTTGTGTTACCTGATTTATTCTCCATTCAGGGACTTTGGGAGGCTTATTCAGTCAAATTCTTCAGGGAGAGGATATTGTAAGAGAGCGAGCCATCAAGTTCCTCTCTACAAAACTAAAAACCCTGCCTGAGGAGGTGATGACAAAGGAGGTAGAAGAGTTCATATTGACTGAATCAAAGAAGGTAAGTCTCTTATTTCGGTACCAACTTACGTATTATTAAACCATTCCTTATCACTGGTATTGCTTTGGAGGTCTGTTTATTTAAACCACATGTAGAGTTAAGCATTGTACAAACGTGGTCTTCTAGTTATCCTATTCTGCTGCAATCCAAACTTTGCAGCATTTTTTTGTGGGAATGTTAAAATAATGCTAGGCTCTTCTCATTTTGTAAGAGCGACTTTTCTTGTAGTCATAGAATCGTTCATGTTGTAAAGCGACTTTGGGAGATCAATCACCTCAGTGAATCATGCTCAGCTGGATTCAGATCACATTTCTCAGCGCTTTGTCCTGTTGGGTTTTGAAAACCTCTGAGGATGGAGAATTCCCATACCGCCTGGGCGACCAGCTCCAATGTTTAATTGTCCTCAGCATGATTTTTTTGTTTTCTTTATCCATAATTCAGTGTTTATCCCATGTCAGTGTTGTTTCATTGTCTCATTCTCACCTGTCCACCTCAGTAAAGAACCTGGCTCCTACTCTTGGTGACTTGTTCCTAAGCATTGGAAGATTAACATTAGGTCACCTCTCCTCCATATGACTTTTTTTCCTTTATGCTGAAAAAGCCCACTTTCCTTAGCTTCTCCTCACAGCTCATGTGCTCTGGACACTGATCACTTTGTTGGCTGGGCTTTCTAAAGCTTATCAACAACTTCCTCATACAGGAGGGCCCGACGCTAGGTGCAGTGTTCCAGATTTGGTCTAATGAGAGTGTAGCAAAGGAGAATCCTCAATCCCTTTGCTTCCCTCAGTCTACTGGGTATGCTCTTGTCACAGACCAGGACGCTGTTGAACACCCGGGGAACGCTTCTGACACTTCTGTTTAGCCTCCTGTCCCCCAGAACCCTCGGGGGCTCTTCAGCAGAGCAGTTCCCCAGCCAGTCAGTCCCCAACATGTGCTGATGCAGGGAAGTTAGTTCATCCCAGGTGCAGGACTTTGCATTTGTTTGTGTTGAATTTCATGAGATTCCTGTGCATTCCCCAAGCTGAGAAAGATATAAAAAGTATTACAACAGTCAATAATGAGTAGATAGTAATTTCATATTTATTCTGCCTGAAGCATATGATTTTGTCAGGTAAGAAATTTGTTCTTAAAGTTAGAGTTCAAGAAAAATAATGTTTCCTATGCACAACTTGATGGCAGGTACTTTCATTTGGAGGTGCATACAATTTTACTGCATGTTTTCATGTGTTCCTTTAAACTTCTGGTTTTTGAATAACTAGAAGCTAAGTTTAAATGCTAAAGATTTGCATACTTTACCTTTTCAAATCAAGTAGATTTGACTTAGAGGTTTACAAATTACCACCATAGAAATACATTTTCTGGTGTTCTGTTAAGGTGCTGGAAGATGTGACAGGCGAGGAATTTGTTCTGTTCATGAAAATATTGTCCGGATTAAAAAGCTTACAGACAGTAAGTGGAAGGCAACAACTAGTGGAGCTGGTAGCCGAACAAGCTGACCTGGAACAAACGTTCAATCCATCTGATCCAGATTGTGTGGACAGACTTCTGCAGTGTACTCGGCAGGCAGTGCCACTCTTCTCAGTATGTATTTATTTGCTTTGCATGAGGAATGTCATGGAAAGTTGATGGCTGTAGCTTCTCTTTGGTGTTCTCAATGATTATATTAGAATGGCAGCATAGCAGTACTTCTCCACCTTCCGCTTCTCATGCATTAAGATGTTGGAAAACGTCCTTAAAGCCTCCGAATACAAAGAGCTTTTGTGTTATTCTCTGCTCTTTGACATTTTCTTTCACCTTTAAGATGTTATTGAATTATGACAAGATTCTCACACTAGATTCATACATGTATGAGTTTAATTATTTCAAGCCTAGTGCCAGGCAATTGCAGCACAGAAAGGCCTTTATTTTTGGGTTATAGGCATTCAGCCCCTGTTGCAGACAGCCTCTGAGTTTAAGCTACCTGGAAGGATCCCTGCATTTTAGGAGTTAGAGGGAAGTTTAATAAATTTTTACGGTAGAGCTGTGTGGTAGGCATTTATAAGGGTGGCGGAGTGATGGGGAAAAAAGCTATTTAACTCCTTCAGGCTCAAAGAGTAGCCTGAATAATGTGCAGTGTTTTGTTTGCAGAAAAATGTTCATTCCACAAAATTTGTTACTTACTTCTGTGAGCACGTGCTGCCAAACCTCAGTTCTTTGACTACTCCAGTGGAAGGTCTTGATATCCAGTTAGAGGTAAGCCAAAATGTCTTTCAAATCGTAAAAAATAAGCATCTTAGACAAAGACGGCTATTTTAAAAATTGCGAACTCCTTTCAAGTGGTTTTCAGTTTTTGGCTTTGAGGAAAACTAGCTACACTGAGGGGAAAAAAAAAATGTTTGCTGTATTGAGGCATGACTGGGCATTGCCTTTTAAAGCATGTGTGATTTGTCCCGAGCTTTTGAGGCAAGGCTAGAATAAGTAGATTGGTGTAATCAATTTTATATTACTGTCAATTTTTTTTAAGCACATAGCATTTACTGAAATGACTGTTGCATGGTTTGTGCTAATTTAGCCTCCTAAGGGAGTGGCTTAATGTCTGTAATTTTGCTTACATTAATCAGTGCTGCAGCTTCAGTTAGGTCTCTGTGAATCTCACTTTGAAGGTGAGCTGCGCTGCAGATGTGGGAGATGAAGTTTTGTTTACTGTTGACTGGTGATGCTTGTTGGGATGAAATACACAAACCTGTGTTTCTATTTGAGGACGTGAACCCCAGAGTAGGCATGTTCCTCCTTGTATTCTTTCCTGATGTTTGGGAGGGGTTTAATTGTAATAGCTCACCTCTGCTGTGCCAGCCAGAATGATGTGATAATTGCTTTTAGGTTGAATGTTAAGCCTTTGTACTTTTCAGTTAACACACAAAAACCTTATGCTGTCCTTATGGGTAGGTTTTGAAGCTTCTCGCTGAAATGAGTTCATTTTGTGGCGATATGGAAAAGCTTGAATCAAATTTGAAGAAGCTGTTTGATAAATTACTGGTAAGACTAACTCAACTTTTACCCATTCACACTTTAAAAAAAAGTTTTCATCAAAACAAGTTATTTTTATCTATTAATCTGTTTATCCTTTTTTCTTAAAGTGGCTATTTCAAAGATAGCTCTGTCCATGATACAAGGTCAGACATCATTTTGCAATTCAAACCCGCTGTAGATATAGAGAGCTGTTACCTGCATAATGTTTTTAATCCAGTAAACTCGTGTGTTTTTGTTCTTTTTAAATTTTATAGTGATGAGAGACTCATGTTGATCTCATTAAAGGCTATATCAGCACTGAGAATTTTAAGCAGATTCGGCACTGTTTCAGAAGCATTGGTGCGGTAGGTTGTTGCGTGGTAGCAAGGCTAGCGTAATATTTCCTGTGAGTCAGGTGTCAAGTCACGTAAGTGTAGGCAAACCACCTGCACCAGGACTTCATGCAGCGGTTCATCACCTTAGTATCGGGACGGGGGATACTTCTTAAACTGTCAGCATAAATAAACCCTCCAGTTCAAACACTGCAGAAGAACAGTCGGTCTGCGTAAATGTGTCTCCTGCATTTGTTTTTCCTTTCTGTTCATTAGGAGTATATGCCCCTTCCTCCAGAGGAAGCAGAGAATGGGGAAAATGCTGGCAATGAAGAGCCCAAGTTGCAATTCAGTTATGTGGAGTGTTTATTGTATAGCTTCCATCAGCTGGGACGTAAACTTCCGGACTTCCTGACAGCCAAGCTGAATGCAGAGAAATTGAAAGATTTTAAGATCAGGTAATCATTTAGAGGCAAGTGTTAGAGTTCTGATAGAAAGTGTGAATTATTATTGTCTGAATGCTAAAGGAGTACAAATCAGATTGATAGAAGGCTTATTTTGAGTGGTTTTCCTAAAGGGGGAGGTGCGGGGAAGATATTACAGCTTCCCTTTGCTTATGGTTTTGTTTTATAGGAATGTGTGAAATGTATTAACAGATTGCTTTTCAATTTTTTAGGCTACAGTATTTTGCTCGAGGGTTGCAGGTGTATATTCGACAGCTTCGTCTGGCACTTCAAGGAAAGACAGGAGAAGCCTTGAAAACAGAGGAGGTGAGTATTGTTCAGGAATTCTGATTTTTCCAATTGAGCCTAACCAAAGTAACCATTGGCGCACATTAATGGGGTGCTGGTTTTTGTAAGCATGCAAATAGATTAAGGGAGTAGCACTGCTAACCTCTATTGCAACTGCATCTTACCTAATGCTGCGTTTTGCAAGCTAAGATGATCTTTTAATTTCTACTGTTAGCTACTCTTTGCATCCACATGTATTTGGCTTAACTGTGCTCTGCGTTTTGTTTTGCAGGGGGAATTTTCATCTATTGGGGGAAAAAAAAATTAGTGGGAAATACACTGGAACATTAAAAGCAACTAGTTAGTGTAAACCTGCAAGAAGCCTAAAGACAGTTGTAATGAAAACTCAGAAGTGTACACACCTTTCACTATTATTCTTGCTGTAGCAATTCACTAGGAAGAGAAGTCAGTTTAATGTTATGACTTCATCAAATGCAGTTGGCATAATTTAAAGCTACCAGATTAGGTGTTCACTGATGTTTCTTTTTTTTACAGAACAAGATTAAAGTGGTTGCCTTGAAAATAACCAACAACATTAACGTTTTAATCAAGGTAAGTCCTCACATTATGGAGGAATAAATTCACACAGTAGAGTAACCTATGCAGAAAAAAGGAATAGGTTTGAGCTAAGTTGTGTTGTGTTACTAAGTTAGTCGGTGTTGGCCAGCTCAGGGTTGCTGCTGCTGCTCTGCTGTTCCTGAAGAGACGTGGATCTGCTGTTCATGCAAGGCAGTTAGCCTTTGCTGCTGCTGCTGTTGGGATAGGGCATTGAGGCCCTTTTTTGCAGCACTAGTTGCCCACAGGAGTAGAAGACCTTGCTCTAGGGGTCTCTGGATTCTGGCCAAACCTTTTTCCTTGTCATTTCCCTTTCCTGCAGTGGGCGGGGGATGTAAGGAATAGTTTGAAGAGCTGCAGGGAAGATGTAAAGGAGGGAGGAGGCAAAGCAAGCTGCTATACGGACCCTTTTTCTCCAGAGAGTGTAGGAGAGATGAGCTGCAGAAAGAGACTTCCATCCAGAGCCCTTGAAACCACTCTGATTTCTTCTAACCACCTTTTCCTCTCTTCTTTTGCTTCCCATCTCTCACTCACAATCGCCACAATAAACCAAAAGCTTTGCCCACAGTGTTGAGAAGCCAGCCTTTTACCATCAGAGGGGTATCAGATGTCCCCCTGCAGGAACCGTTGTAGTTCATGATAAGATGCTCGATGTGCATAGGGAGAGAGAGAAAACGTATTATGTCAGCGTAAGACACTATTCTGTTAACATAAATCTTATCTGCACTTCCTAGTGAAGTGTGTGGGCTAAGGTAGCCACGTAAAGCTACTGCCTTCTCCCTCTGCCATGGGACTTCAAAAATAATTTAAAATTGTTGGAAAGTAACTGTTACTCTGAAGTCTCAATAGGTAGTTAAAATTTTGAGGGCAGTCGATGTGAATTTAACTGTAGAATAAACTGATTTTTTGCATCCATAGGATCTGTTCCACATTCCTCCTTCTTATAAAAGTACAGTTACGCTGTCCTGGAAACCAGTACAGAAGGCAGATGCAAGGTAAGAGCTTTTCATAAAAAAAGAAAATGGTGGTGTTAATTTTTGCTGTTTACAAAATAAAGATTCCAAGCTGTGTATATATAATATACGCAGCACATAAAGTAAAAGTTTCCCAATCAAAAATAACACCCCTCCTGGAAGGAATTAAGGCTGTGGAGTGATAATCTTAGCCTTGCTTTAGGGATACAACAGACCAAATCAACTGGAGACTAGCTTACTTCCTCTTTTGAAGTATTATTCAGTGCGTCTTCATTAGCTGCTGCTAGCTTCCAGTGGTTAATCTTTGAGGCTGAACTGCTGTTCTTGTACTTGTCACCACAGGGGTGTGATGATCTGTTTTTGTTTTCTTCTGTCAGTCAAAAAAGAGCAAGTGAAGATACAACCTCAAGTTCACCCCCAAAGAAAGCTTCGGCAGGACCAAAAAGGGATGCCAGGCAAATATATAATCCTCCCAGTGGAAAGTACAGCAGTAACCTGGGGAGTTTTTCTTACGGTAAGTTAGGCAGCTTGGAAGAACTTTGTCTGGTGACAGTCGCGCCTTGGGGCGAGGGGAACGAACAAATTAAGCCAACTTAGTATCACATTCTTGGAAGATGAAATTGTACTGTCACTGATTTTTGTGTTTAACTGTCTCTTTCTAGCTGTTGACCTATTACAGTGTTTGAGCGTTACCAGCTTAGACACTGTATCATTTGCAAGTTAGTTTTAGTAGTGTTTTAATACATAGAGTTAGTAATTGAACTGTTGCATTCTCTATTACGACGCACGACACTCGCACCCCAAACTTCCCATTGGACAGACCAGTTGCTGCAAGTGGCAGAGCTGGGCCACCTCCTGTCATACAATTGGACCTGTTACAGCCGCTGCCGATGTTGCAGAACTGATCCGGAGCATCTGGCAATTGCCAGGTTCACTGTGCACCCACACAGCTACGTCCTCGTGCTCCCAGTGGGAGTGATCCTGTCTGCTCCCCTCTGTCGAGTAAACAGCCTGCTATGACAATTATCACCCATGCCCATAGGTCAAAAAACTGATATAAAGCATTCATATATGAAAACAAAGAGAAAAGATAAAATCTTCTGCGAATTTCTTATTGCAGGCTTCAGGTGATGCACCTGTGTCTTAAGATAAGCTTGTAGTCCTACGGTTCTAAAAATTAGGAAGTTTTCAACCAAATATGTTGTATTAATTGCTACTGTTTCTTGTTAGTGAGATGTTTAGTCCTCTGATCAGCTTTTGATTTCAGTACTCTTTAAAATGAGCACGCAGTCCTCTTTGTAGGACCTGTGTTTTAAGACTCTACATGAAGAGAAAGCATGGAAGGGGAATGAGAGTTTTATATCTTTTCAAACAAATCCAAAAAAACTTTAACGAAATATTTTGTGGGGTTTATTTGCTGTGATTAGATTTTTTCTTAACAAAGGGAAAGGAAAAATTTTCTACAGTATACAAATAGTTTGTGTGTGTGTGTATGTATGTGTATATATATGTATATACACAGCTATATATATGTATATATATAGCTATCCGTCTATGTCTAAGATTTGTGATTGGGTATAGTTAAGATACCAGCCCAGCAAAACTAAGTGTGCTGGTGATAACTTGAGGATAGAAAAGGACAGATAGGGGTGGTGTGGTTTTCCATCGTTTTATAAAATCACTAGGAGCAAGTCAAACGCCTCAAGATCAACATGGTGTTGCTAGACAGAAGGATGAGCTAGGTAGCCTAATGAAGTTCTTTACAGACCAGTTTTCAATTCTGGGATAATGGACTGGCCCAAATAGAGTTCTGAGATAATGGGACAGTTGGGTGTCATAGTACTAGTATGCAGAAAGACTACATGGAGTTCAGAGAGGCTCGTTCTCCTGACCTTGTACAGTTAGTGGGGTCCGTTGTCCATCACAGCATAACTCGGAGATCTCATGGTGTATAAGCAGGATTTGCCTCAGAGACTTAAGTCAGCCTTCCATACCTCCAGTTGTTGCTATTTAATTTTAATCTGTATACAGCGTAAAACCTGTATGAAAAGTTTTGACTTTTATTTCAGAGCAAAGAGGCGGTTTCCGAGGTGGACGAGGAAGAGGCTGGGGAGGACGTGGCAATCGTAGCCGAGGAAGAATCTACTGAGTAGACCTCTAAATCTTCCATGCCCCTGAAGGGCTAAAGTGAAAGTGCTACTCAGCGAGTTTGCGTGGAGTATTGTTTCCTTCAAGGACTGCCTTCCACTAAGACTGACTTAAATGTTCTTTATACCTTTGTATGTATGATCTACTTTTCTAACGGACTACAACTTGTCCATAGTGAAACTACAACTGTATTTTTGGATGCTTACAGTCAGCAGTTTTGGGTTCTTATTTTTGAAGTGTCTTCAGGATTTATTCAAAATTGGAAAAGAGCGTAGATGTTTTATCACAAGCTACATCTCGATAGTTTGTATATTAACCTAAAAATCAGCTACTGCATAACTGAAACTATATCGTTGAGTTTATGTATTAAGTAATGGACAGGAAAGGCATGACAACAGAGATACGTGTCAGATAAGCTTAGCAGCTGCAGTAATCCTTTCCTCATCTGTAACCATATTTTGCAATATGTGGAGAAGAGTACCATTGTTAAATTTGCTTTGATTTACTTTTTTTTAAAACGGAATTGAATGAGATACATGCTGTTTTTTTAACGTTTGCAACATGGATGGAAATTTATTTTGCCTGTAGCATGAAGCAGTCCTTTTCCTTAGAGATGTGGAGAATGTGGTGTTTTTTGGTTTGCACATCTTGCTCTTCTCCGTGCATTGTAATGCAAAAGTGATGTTTTGCAAATGAGTTTTTAATGTTTAATATGAATATGTGCATATAGTTATGCCGTGAAATTTCAGTAAATGAACAGGAAAAACAAAACAATAAATGATTAGAATTATTCCAGGAATGGGTAAAGACTGATGCAGTGATTAAGCTTCATAGGCTGGAGCTGGACCGTAGCAGTACCTGGCTCTTTTCTGTGTTTTGCAAATTTCTGGATTAGTTGGCACTTGAGGGTTGGTTTGGTTTTTGTTTTGTGGGTTTTTGGTTGGTTGGGGTTTTTTTGTTTTTTGTTTGGTTTTTTTTTTACCAATACAGTTGCATTTGAAAATATATAAATAAAATTGTATTTTGGGTAACATTGAAAAATTCCAGTTATGTAGTTCAATTCAGGTGGAAAAGTTAACAATTCCATGCTATTTTTTTTTTCCATAGCAACTTGGGATTCTTATTTACTGGTGTACACCCAGAAAATACAATGTAAGAGCACAATGCTTTTTTTTATTGTCACCACTCAAAATTTTTTACTTCTCAGGTCATTCAACATTGTAAAGGAATTAGAGGATAGTAGAAAGAAGTTGGGACAGAGGTGAAGAATTTTAATAAGTGTTCCAGGGCGTGTTGATGTAAAAATAGCTTAGGCTTTAGAAGAATTAAGATTATTTCTTATCCTCCTTTTTATGTCCAGCCATTTGATATCCACAGACACAGACAAATGCCTGAAAGTGATGTTTCCTCACCTAATTCCATTTGTATTTGCTTGTGAGTCTGACTCAGGTGTCTTCATGAACACCCTTTGATATTTATCACTACAATCAGATGGCCAGAATACCGAAACCATGTCAAAGTCAGAGACATTGTTGGCGCTAAATTAGAAGTCCATTTTTGCTTAACTCTGGAGCAGCAGGCAGCAAACTTTGGACATTCCGGGACACGTGAGGTAACTTTGTATTTCTGATTACATGCCAGCTGCTAAACTCAGATTTGTCACTAAAAGCAACAAACTTGGCAAAGAGCTTTCAAGGACAAATTCGTGAAATCAAAATGTCACTCAGAAAATGGGCACTAGGTAGGTAATAAGTTTCCATTGTGGGGAGGGGGAGAATAGACATTTTGCACTTGTGGCTATAATTTGTGTTTTGAGGTGATTTAAAAATGTAATCTCAAAGCCTAAACACAGCTTGTATTTAGACTAATAACTAGGTACTAGCAGCTTATTTTCTCACTGAATTTTTAGTGAGTTTTCTTTGTGGGACTCCTGTTTTTCAGAGGTGATGTGCAAAGTTCTTGTGGCCTCAGAGGTAGTTAGATTTCCTTCCCCCCCCGCCATTTCATAATTAATTTTAATGCAGAGAGTTCTTGTGGAGACACCTGTTTACCATCTCATTGAATTGTAAATGTTCCCTTACGCTTTTGGAATAAATTCATTTTGTAATTTTGTTTGGCTCATTGTTTCACAGTTACTCTGCAACATTTTGTGTTTGCTTAATAAAAGGGTACTGTGGTACCTTTTTGTTTTAGTGACCTACTCCTCAGATTGCTGTAAATGTATTGAGATGTATATGGATGTATCCTGTTTGCCACTAAGGAATAGACATTAGCAAGACTGCACTCGCTGTTTCAACTTTTAAATGCAAAATTTTGGAGAGGAATTAAAATACTGAGCAAAAGCTGCATGTCATACATTTTATTTGGCAATTACCGTGGGAAAAGGAGTCATTCATTGTCTTACTCAACGTCCTAGATGTTAGCAGTGCAATAAAATTTGTTAGTATCTTGTGATAGAGCAAGCATGGCTTGGAGTAGCAGCCTGGGGTTTTTTGGTGTAATCTGTAATAGGCCTGATGTAAAAACTCTGTCAGCAGTAAGGAACTAGCATACTTGTGAGGATATGTTCTCTATCCTGAGAGAAACTGAATCCCTTCCATTAGTTTAACCACTATGACACCGTTTGTAAAAGTTTTTTTCTTGTTTCTACGTAGGGGGGTTGAGTTACAGGCAAATTTTACCATTTAACAGGCTCTGGGAAGTCTGGTGTCCCCAAGAAGCAGCACTGTTTGCAGCTGGCTTGCAAACTTAGAAAGCTCAAACAGCCCAAAGTTTGAATTGGGCAGCTTTTACATCTCACTCAGGAGTGGGGAAACAGGCTGCTGCTGCTGCTGGGTTGGTAGTTACCGTTAACTGGACCAGGGAAAGAAAAGGTGTAGGGGTTTTTTTTTCCAAGTAACTGAAAAGCATTAGAAAGAACAAGGTTCGAGGGTTTTTTCAGAGCTACCTTCAACCGGCTCCTCAGTGAACTGGCGTTAACTGAGGATAGCAGCAGGTAGGGTTCGGTTTGATTCGGGCAGAAGGCCGTGTCAGCGTGCACTAGACACATTATTTTAACTGGAAGCGTTCAGCGCGGCGCCACACGCCGCTTGTTGGCATTTAAAGTCAGCCTTGAGCTTCGGACAGCGGCTCATGCCGTTACCGCTGGCTGCCTGCGGTGCAAAAAGTCTCAGTTAACCGGACTCCGGTTTCCCCGGCTGGGTCAGACGCGTGTGGAGCCGTCGGTACGCGGTGCTGTAACACGGGAGTCCCCGCCCGTGCCTCGGCTCCACCCGGCCT